>NW_027070172.1:0-55620 GCF_002906115.3 Quercus suber
GTGGATATAAGTCCAACCAAATATATATATATATATATATATATATTTTAAAGAGGACCTATAGTCGCATTTTTAAAATGCTGCTACAATTAAGTCTATAACTACATTTAAAAACGTGGCTATAGGTCAAGTAGAAGCCATGTTTTTTAAAACGTGACTATAGGTCCAACTGAATAATTTTTTTTTAAAAGGAGGATCTATAGCTGTGTTTTTAAAATGCGGCTACAGCTAACCTGTGGTCGTTTAACTATGTTGTCCTTAGTTACATCCAGTTAATCTTTGTGGTATATCTCGCTGGTTGATGGAATTTTTCATCTGAAAGTATGCCTCTACATTTTATCTTACAAAAAAAATGTTGCCCCTTTATAGAATCAAGATTTAAAATATTTTGTTTGATGCTTCTGTGGCAAGCACAAGTGATAGATCTAGTCAACTATAGTAATTGATCAAGTTCAATAGCATGCTTTTTCTTTCTGTGGGAGATCTTTGTGGTATTTCTACTTTACTCGCATCATTTGGTGTGGTTAAGATCGTAGTTGATTTTTTTTTATTTAAATTTTTTGGTGAGAGACAACAGTCAGGAAGTTTTTAAGATTTAGTTGCATGCTAATTTTGATTTTTACTAAGGCATTGGCAAGTAAAACAATATTGGCATTCCATCGCGAATTTGAAGTTTGATAGGAAAATCATCTGCTTCTTGAATTTAAGATGGTTGAATTGCTTTCCTAGTTTGTTAGCATTTTTGGTGGTGTTATATGTGCTATTTCTCTATTCCATTGTGAATTGAGGGCATTACCTTGAGTGGATTTCGTTTTTAATTGAAACCAGTCGGTTTCCACTGTATTTCCAATTGAGCATTAGTGAGCTGATTGGTTTGAATTTTTCTGAAAGTACAATAGCCTTTATTTGTGGTGTTAGATGTTATGATTCTATAGATTGTTTTAGGATTGGTTACTATTGGGCACTGAGACATAGGACATTGTGTTTTGTCTTTTTTAGTTGGTGGTCATAGGGACTGTTGCTACTGGAAACAGAGACCATGGATATTGCAATTGAATCATGGGTTTTAGGAGATTGTCTTAGGTGTACTCTTAACGTTTTGATGCAAAAATGAGTTTGGACATGTCCATATATTTCCCCTTCGAAAATTATGTTGCTTTCTTTTTTTGATTCATTTACTAATACTAGGTTTTTTGGCCTTTTAAAATTATATGAAAGATCTTTCTTAATTTAAATTTCATTAATAGATTACTAATATCTGGAGTGTGATTAGGGTTTTTTTGGAATGATAATTTCTAACTTCTCAAGTCTGTCTTATATTTTTCTTGTGCTGAATTTAACCAAAAAAAAAAAACTTCGTACTTCAATTTCACAATGAATGATGCATTATCTAAAAAAATAACAAAGTGTTCAATTTGGGCTGGTTTCGTTGTTCTGTTTTGTTCTTGTATTGTGTTCTTGTATTTTGAAGCATGTTGTGTTTGATTTTGAATTTTTTGGGTTTGTGTTTGAATTTGAATTTGTTGGGTTTGTGTTTTTGCTTTATTTTTGTTTTGGATTTCTTAATTTAATTAAAATTGAAATTTTAATTTTCAAAAATTGAAAGCATTAATATTAACGCTTTCTTAAAATTTCAATTTAAAAAAAATAAATAAATAAATAAAAAACTTTTGATTACCAAAAATTTTGGTAATCAAAGATTTTTTTTTTTTTTTTTTAGGTAGTTTTTGGTATAGTGGCGTTTTGAAACACTTCTATAGCCAATTTTTTAAAAAAAAGATATAAGGGTCTATAGCCGCGTTTGTTAAACAAGGTCTATGTAAACCCTAAAGCCACATTTTAAAAACATGGCTAAAATAGCTCCTATAGCCATGTTTAGAAAAAACGTAGCTATAAACCTGTCAAACCTATAATCGTAATATATAAGCCATGTCTTAAAAGCCATGTCTTAAAACATGGCTATAGACCAAATGGACCTATAGTCGCGTTTTAAAAACTCAGCTATAGGACACGTTTTAAAAATGCAGCTATATGGCTATTTTTTTTTTTAAATGTGGCTATAGGTCCAAAAAAAAAAAAAAAAAAAAAAAAAAAAAAAAAAAAAAAAAAAAAAAAAAAAAAAAAAAAAAAAAAAAAAAAAAAAAAAAAAANGAGGAGGTTGCAATATTGTGCTTTAAGTGTAAATAAAATCAATTAGTAATTGTCAGAATTCCATATAATAGCAGCATCTGAAGAGTCTGGTTAATTGATAGACAAACGGTAGAATTGGAAATATAGTAACTCTCAAATCTAAAGAGAGACTCAATAAATGTCAACCGATAAATCAAAAAAATAAAATAAATAATAACAAGATGCAGACGTGGTTTAATTGAAGCGTAACAACAATAAATGCTATACTTCAATATAGAAAAAATATAATAAACTCCATATAATTTAATAATTAGAAAATACATAAGGTTTGTTACATTTTATCGTTGCTCAGTGCTTCATATTTATGCCTTCTTGTGTCTCTCTCTTCCTTCATGCATTTTCAATGTGGGATCTTATGGCAAATAGCAAGGGTACAAATTACAATAGACAAATAAACCATGAATATACTATTCCGCATCTATTCCATTCAAGCTTTGGGGGTTCTAAATCATTTTAACCACTTGGAAAACCATGGAGTTGTTACAGCCTACAGGCATTCACAATGAGATCTCACTTAACTAAATTTAACCAAGCACTGCAACACTCTGGATGCATGGGACTCACATACTTTAATCTTATCAAGCGTACTAACAGCTTCACCAGAAGGCCATGGCAAAATCACAAGATTTTTGTGGATCTTGTGTGTAATATTTTTCACTAAAATGATATAGTAAAAGTTTATTCATTATTTCACTAATAATATTAATTGATTAGCAATGATTGAAAACAAAAACAAAAATTGTTTTTCCTTGATTATGATTATGTTTTTGTTAAATTGTTACCTCTATCCAATATTAAAAATAATAATACTTACGAATTTCCCTGCATTAAAATAATAATAATACTAATTTATAAAAAATAAAAATAAAACATTACAAAAAAGCGTGCAATGCACGGACTTATTATTATTATACATAAAAACAAAAACCTCATGCGAGAGAGCATAATATTTTGTCATGTAGTGCATTCCTTATGATTTTCTTTATTTAGATTTATACCTTAATAAAGATTGCATTTGCATTATAGTATTAGTACATTGAATTAGCTAATGGGTTTTGGTAGACATATTTGAGCCACGATTGAAAGAATAGGAAAAACACTCAGGAAACTATCCAATTGAAGACCATATTGATCAATTTGTATGTTGGAGGAGAGAGAAAAATTGAAAATTTATAAAGAAAAAAAATGAGAAGCAAGGAAGTTGTAATTATGCTTTAAATATAAAGAAAATCAATTAGTGATTGTTAGAATCTATATATATAATAATAGGTAAAGTAGAGAGAAAATCCAATTAGATTTCAAATTAAAATTAAATTAAAGTCTAATTTTACGCCATGTGTCCCATCTAATCTAAGTTTTTAAATTTTTGTACCAAGTGAGTTAATTCAATATAAAAATTGGATTTCAATTAGAGCTTAATTTTGTCCCATATGTCCCATCTAATCTAAGTTTTTTAATTTTTGTGTCGAATGAGTTAATTTAGTGTAAAAAACAAGGAGTCTAATATAAGCAAACCATAAAAAATATAATTTTTGAATGATTTTATATTTATGAGCCTTTTTTTTGTATAACATGTCTCATCTAATTTTTAAATTTGTGTTTCAAGTGAATTATTAGGTGCAAAAATTAAAGAGTCTAAATTCAATTAGATTCTAAATTGAATTTTAATTGGAGTTCAATTTTGCGGATGTGTTCTATCTAATTTTCTAATTTTTGTAGCAAGTAAATTATTGAATGCAAAAACAGAAGAGCCTAGATCTAATTAGATTCTAAATTATATATGTAATTGTGATTATTTTTAAATGTATCCATGCATATACACGGGGTTACACACTAGTTCCATATAATAGCGACATCTAAAGAGTTTGGGTTAATGGATAGACAAACTGTAGACTTGGAGATAAAGTAACTCTTGAATCTAAATAGGGACTCAATAAATGTCAACCGATAAATCATAAAACAAAAATAAAAATAAGAAAATAAATTATGACATGGCGTTGATGTGGCTTGACTGGAGCATAACAGCCATAGATACTACGCTTCATTATAGAATAAATATAATAAACTTTATATAATTTAATAATTAGGAAATACACAGGGTTTGTTACACGTATGTATATTATTTTCATGTTATTATAACTTTCCATTATAAAATTAGTAATTCAAGAAAAAAATAGTAAAGTTAGAGATTGTTCAAGAATTTGATTGATTAAGTAGACATTTAATGCAACGTTTATGTATGAATGATTATGGTTGTATGGGTCAATAATTAATATCGTACTAGTGGGTTGAGTTTTGTCATTTATTAGTTTAAAATATATTTTATAAAATGAATGACAAATAGATAATAGCAACATTTTAAAAATAAGCATGTAACTTTAGGCATAAATTTAAATAATGGCCCCCTAAACTTTCACTAAAAACAAGCAACACATTTATTTAGATGATTAATGCATCATTTTAGTTTCCGCTAATTACTTTCATACCATAATTAATCCATTAATTCTAAGTGTATTTAATGTATTTTATTAAAATAGAAACATTTATATATTATTAATGCACTATTTATTTCCTCTAATTACTCTTATACCATAATAGCATATATAGAAATATATAAGGAAATCTTGTTAATAAAAACATTCGTAATTATTTTTGGACTTTTTTCCCTTTTAGATGAAATAATAAATTTCAATTTTATGGTTAGGAGTTAAAAATCTTTTAATTTCTATTAATATTATATATACACATTGTTATTGTTATAGGTAAGAAATAGCATTTATTAATCATATTTAGTTATTAAAAAAAAAAAGAGGACATATGTCACTTTAGAAGGATTTGGGAGAGTTTTTTTTTTTTTTTTTTANGTAATATAAACCCGACCTTTTTTGGTAAGTAACAACAAAATAGACCAACCAACCACAATGGAACCATAAAAGTATTAGTATAAAAGGGTGTAAAATCCCCCAGTTACTATTTTAGCAACTAGACCCTTAAAAGCAAGCTCCATCCAGGTATGTAAACCCAAAAAATTATCCATCTTAGCTACTTGTATATTTGCAACCTTACTATTCATGAAGTTGTAAATAAATAATAAAAAAAAAAAACTACTTTTGTAATCTCTCACACACTCTTTCTTCCTCTCTCACTCTCTTTGATCTCTTCTTACTTTTTATTTTTTTATTAAGTAGTTTATATTATTTTATTGAGTTGTATGTAAAAATAAAATTGGGATTTTTTTTTTTTTTTGGTTAAAAGGATCTTTATTAAACTTAGTTAGCCATGAAAGGCAAAGTATTGGCTACACACCTTACATAGTATAGACCAGTGGCATCTTCATTAACAAAAGTTACAATATCAGGGGTAGGGGAATTAAACAAAATAACAAACTCTTCTTGCTGCATACAGCCTTCCTTTGCCAATCCATCTGCTGCCCTGTTTGCTTCCCGCTAGGTGTGATTCACCCTGGTTTGTTGGAACCGGCTGAAAAGGTAACTACAATCATTCAAGAGAGAGGAATAGTCCCTGTTAGTGACTGAATTAGACAAAACCAAGTCTAGCACCACTTTTGCATTGAGTTCAACTTCCAACTATAATGCAAGCTGCAGTTCGTCCCGCAATGAGCAAAATTCAGCTATAACACTTGTAGTGAATCCTATATTACAAGTGTAACCTCTGATCCAGGCACCTCTATGATCCCGAATTAATCCTCCACCCCTTGCTCTCCCTGGATTTCCCAACGATGCTCCATCTGAATTTAATTTACACCATCCTTCCATTGGTCTATTCCATTTGACATGGGAGTACCTTACTTGTATGGTTCTAAATGATTTCCCCACACAGTACACATACTCAATGGCTTGCTTCAGACATGAATCATGAAGTTTCGGGTTAAGTGTAGTGTTTTCAAACACTACCCTGTTCCTATGTTTCTAGAGTGACTAAATAGCAAAGGTGAACACTGTCTTCCACAGACATCCTTTCACCTTAATCAACGAGTTGCAAACACAGTTGGTTTGAGCCATATAAGTATATCAAGATTGAATGTAGATTTAAAATCAGATGGCACACCAATTTTAATTCCTCCAAAAAGCTACTGCAAAGGGGCAATCCCTCAACATATGAATTATAGTTTCTTCCTCAAAGTTGCAAAAAGGGCACACAGCTTCACATTCAATTCCTCTCGATGCAATTACCTCCCTAACTAGTACACTATTATAATGACACAGCCAGAGAAAGTGACAAATCCTTGGTAGTTCCAAATCCAACTCCTTTTGAAACCATCGCTGTGCTCCTCCTCAGCTCTTGCCAAAGTGTACGCTAATGCCATAGTGAACTCCCCATCCTTTGAAGCTTTTCAATTCGTAGAGGTCCCTTTCTCCCCATATAGCTGAATGGGTGTGGCAAGGATTCTTCCTTTTATACATGGTGACAGATAAAAAGAAATGGCATTCTAATGCCATTCACCTCCTTGTCTCATCTCTTCAATAGTGATTTCCTGCTCTGCCTAGCGAATTAGTCCCTGAATTAGCTCTCTAACTGATTTGCCCTTGACCCAATTATCAAACCAGAATTTTAGCTTGGAGTTACTCCCTACATTCCATCCTATTCCCTTCATGAAAACGGGGAACCCCTGTTTAATTGCTTTCCAATTAACAAAACAAGGAAGTTTGTCTGGGTCCCTAGCATTTTTTCGAGCTTGGGTACAATACTTGTTCAGTAAAACTTTCGCCCACAGGGAGTCGCGTTCATGATACATTCTCCAGTTTAATTTAGCTAGATGGGCTATATTCTTTGCCTTTGCTGCCTGAATGCCAAGTCCTCCTTCCTCTTTAGTTTTGATAATTTTACTCCACCCCAACATATGCATCTTCTTTTTTTCTTGCGTGGTGCCCCATAGAAAATCCCTACTAATCTTGTTAAGCTTATCACACAGATGGGCGGGAAGGGCAACACCTTGCATAACATAGTTCGGAATGGCGGGCATGACTGATTTAACTAATACTGTCCTTCTGGCAAAGGATAGAAGTTTAGCTTTCCAACCAGCCAGCTTGTTAATGACCCTCTCAGCAACAAATTTAAACTGATTCTATTCTGAACCCTTATGCTTCAAAGGAAATCCCAGGTACATTCCCAAGTTGTTGGTGGCTTGGATATTTAAGTTTTTCGCAAATCTTGGATTTTAGACCAACTTCCACATTTTGAGAGAATTATATCAGAGACTTAGCTGAGTTGACTTTTTGTCCAGACTTACTACAAACAGATCCAGCACCTCTTTTATGACTTCACTCCCTTCCTCATTAGCCTTCGCGAACAATATTAAATCGTCCACAAAAAATAGGTGTGATATCTCTAAATTTCCTCAAGAAGCCTTAATTGGGGCCCAGTCCCCTTCAATGCATTCCTTGTCAATGAGGCTTCCAAGGTATTCCATGCAAAGAATAAACAGGTATGGGGACAAAGATCTCCCTGTCGGATGCCCCTTGAGGGTTGGAAGGAGTCCATCATGCTTACATTAAATAGTATGGAGATACTTGTTAAGGAGACACAACTCATTATTAGAGTAATCAACTTGATAGGAAAATTATAAGCTTGGAGGACTTTATGTATAAATTCCATTCAAGCCGATCATAGGCCTTCTCCAAATCACTTTGATCGCCATGTACCCTTCTTTCCCCCTTTTGTTGTTAATGGAGTGAATAGGATTGGGAGAAACTAGTTCCATGCAAATGAGCAATTAGGTGGTTGACAAACCAAATCCCAATTTTGGTGCATGGATGTTAGTAAGAGCATCCACAGTAGTGGAGCTAAATTTTTAGCTTTTTAGCTACACAAAAAATCACTTTATCTATTTTACATTTTCACATCCTATAGCAATGGAGCTATTTTAGCTTTAACACAATAAAATAATATAAACACTATAATAAAATAATATTTCATTCAACCACCAACACACACCACAACCACCATCAAACACATAAAAATCACTACACAGCCACAACCCACCATGCCCATCAAAACCAGTGAAGAAGAACAAAACAAAAACCCAAAAAAATTGACATAGCCAAACTGAAACTCATGCTCAATACTCTGTCCGATTCGATACTGGCCGACAAGACCTGCGTCAATCATCGATCAGTGATCATAGACAGTGATGATGAGTGCAAAGCAAAACGGAATGCTTTGATTTAAGGTGATTCGGGTAATGTGGGACCTGACCAGAGCTAAAAACGGAGAGAAAGAGAGAGAAGAGAGAGAGAGAGAGAGAGAACGAAACGTATCGGAAATGACATAAAGAGAGAGAGTGTGGGTGAAAAGGACAAAACAGGGGGTCCGAGGCTGATTGGTAGCTTGGGATGACTAGTGGGCCAGTGATGTCGAGCTTCAGTGGCGGCAATGTTAAGGATGAGTTGGGCCGGCGGCGATGAAAAAGCGACCTTGAGAGAGTGACGTTGAGAGAGTGAGCTTGAGAGAGTTTTGAGAGATGAGAGCTTTAGATGAGATGAGAGTGACTGAGAGAGAGAGATATGAACCAACTTGTATTATTTTAATCTGGGCTGGGATTAAAATATTAATTTTTTTTTTAGCTCTTAGCTACAGTGCATAACCATTTATGGCTATGCACTGTAGCAATGAAGCTAAAAAAAATACCTTTAGCTTCACTACTATATGGCTGTTTTGGTGTTTTGATGGAGCTAAAATAGCTATATAGCTATTTTAGCTCCATTGCTGCAAGTGCTCTGATGAGGAAAAAGGATATAGTCCGAAATGGAAGAGCACGTGAAACTAAAGTGTTTTTTGGATTTTGCCAAACTCAGTTAATAAAACTGAGTTTTGTTAACTCATAACCCAAAAATCGTGGGCCCTACATGGACAATGTTTGTTTGGCTTATTTTTTCGGATGTTAACTCAGTTAACAAAACTGAGATATTTGAGTTTTAAGTTATCAAACTTGGAAACTCCTCTGGGCTATTAGTTTTTTCAAGTTTTGAGTTATGTAAACTCAGTAGCAATATGCGTAATTTCATCAAGTTTTGGGTCACACAGCAGTGTTACATTACATCAGTTCAGACGCAACAGACCCACTGAGCTCCCAACGATACTTTTGTGTTTACTTTCCTAACTACCTAGCACTTCAGCACTTCACTACTTCTCATTCATCACTTCCATTTTCCTTCTCCCAAACCCACAACACAGCAACAACTGAAGCGCATCTCTCCACTGATCAGCACCTTCAGCACAGCTCCATGAATCGATTTTGTTTTCGGTGAGACCTATATTCAGCCCCTCCATCTGTTGGGTTTTATTTAATACTTTTTGTTTTTTCCATGTTCCTTCATTTCCATGTTCCTCCATTTTTTGTAAGTTTTGTTTACTGAGACCTTGAGGAATGGCTGTGAATGCTTGTTTATTTATGCCTCTTTTTTACTCTCTACTCAAGTATAGCTTTTATGTCTCTTTTTATATTTTATTTATTTATTTATTTTAGAAGTTTTTGGGTTTGTTCCTCTGTTACAGCCATGGTATTGTGAACAACCATGGTATTGTGAATAATGGGAGCAAGTTCTAAGAATGTGTTACTTAAATGAAAGCTCGTGGAAGTCATTAAAAAAGCCTTGTAATTAAGTTGAAACATTTAATGTGATTGATGAAGCCCAAATTGCTTTAAGTATAATGAATGCAAAGCAGTAGGTGTAATTCTGTATCTATTTGCGGTATGATTTAGAACCAAGAGTCATACGAAGAATGTTATAGTGCTCAATTTCCTTAAATGCAGTTTTGCTGCATTCCAGTAACTCACACAAACCAAGTGTTATGTAATAACATTATTTTCTTTGATTCTGTGACACATTTATGAGTCAAATGTTAATGGAAAAAAATTAATAGATATGATTGATGTCTTTTATTTGGTAATGATATTGATTTAATGCACATTTCTCACTTTAGACAGTAGGTTGGTAATTTTTGTTGAACTCATGATGAGTCAAGCAATGGGATTGCTATTATATTTATGTAGTAAATCTCTCTTTTTTCCTAGAAGGAGAAATATGTAAGAGGCATTTAAGAATCTTAGATTTAGTTTGTTTAATCATCATTTTTAAGAAAACATGGAAATGTTTCTTGTTTATATGTGATTCTACCATGATCAGAAGTTGTTGTTAGATGGCTGAGGATTTAAGGAGGTGGAACGATGACTGTGTCGATGAACTTTGTGACATTGTCTTCGGCCAATGGATGCTAGGTAATTTTGCGCAGGGCTTCCCCGTGAGCCATTGTGGGATGTGATCACAGACACTCTCAATGCTTGGACTGGGAAGGATTTTTGCAAGAGGCAGGTTATGCGTCGGTTCATGCATGTCCAAAGGATTATTGTTGGGCCAATGGAGTTGTTATGGTCCAAGGCATGGGTGGCCAGTGGTGGGTCTAAATGAAGGGACTGGTCTGTCTCAGTAAGAGGCGATTGGTGGAATCCAAAGCATTGTAGTGCATAACTAACCATTTTGTTTATGCTAACTTATTTTGTTCCCACTATGGTGTTGTTAGCGTACACTTTCACATGCACTCCCTATGGCTATTTGTGACCACTTTTGTAGTAAAACAATGCCAAGGTCTTTTGACTTTTTGTATGTTACATGGTCACAATGTACAAGTTTAGCTATGAACTGGAGTATATCTATGTATGGTGTTATCTTTAATATTCCTTGTTCATTTATATTCCTTGTTCATTTATTTACAAAGTAACATTCCTTGGTCACGGTAACACATTAATATTCCTTGTTCATTTATTTACCTGTCAATACAAAGTGTGTTCATCTTACCATGTGAGATATTTGAATTAGATGACACATGAATCCCAAGATGTAGAAGACAAAAAGTGGCCTCCCCATGTAGAACACATATTTATAGAGATTATGGTAGAGAACAAATTAAGGGTAACATGGAGAATGATGTTTTTAAGGGCCTTATGTGGGAAACAATGACACAAGAACTTAATAAAAGGACCGGTAAACTTGTAACCGCTAAGCAATTCTTTCAAAAGCACAATAGGTTTCGGGGTAAACAACGCAAGTGGAGTTAATTACTAAATCGTACGGGGTTGGGTGGGATGAGGCCACCCAAACTGTTACATGCATTGACGAGGTTTGGGAGCATGTGGTGGCGGTATGTTACTCTATGCATTTCAAGTTTCATGTTAGTATTGAATGCCTTTGTATTGTTGTGATTACCTTGCTACCTAACAATTATTCCTATGCTTGTGTTGTTTAGGCTAATCGAACGCAAATAACCTCAAAGAAGGGATGCCTTGACTATGATAAGCTGAAGCAGTTGTTTGCCCCCAGTACTACAACTGGGCACCTTTAGATTTCATCAAACACACCTGCACTAAACAGCAATGAAAGCATGCACTAGAGGATAAGCTTGCTGCTGATGCTACTCCTATCCATCTTGATGATGACTGTTACACCTCAAACTTGGATAGTATTTCTCAGACTACAGAGGAGACTGATTGGTTGACCAAACCCAAGCTCAAGCAAGCGTCTTGTGCAAGAAGCAAATGCCAAGGGTAAGAAAGTGGCTAAGAAGTCCGACAAAGTAAGTGAGATGACTATGGCCCTAAAGGAGTACACTACAATGACAATGGAGAAGTTTAGTGCTAACAAGGGCAAGTCAAGTGGCACTTCTGAGCAATTTGCCCAATCAGCAACTAGAGGTGATCCATGTTCTCTAGGGAAAGCCATTGACATGCTTAATCAATATGAGGATCTCAAAAACAAGAATATTTGAAGATCTCAAGGGCTCTCATGTGAAGAAGAATAGGGTGGTGTTCATGGGCATGCAGGAGAATAGAGGCTAGCATGGATGGAGGAATTCTTAACCTGGAGGATTGATATTTGGATATTATTTTATTATGTTATAGTTATTGTATATTGTAGTATTATGTGATAGTTATTGTAGTACTTGAAACTTCTGTCACAAAAATATTGACAAGTTTTGTTGGTTATTATTTTCTATATTATGGATGTTTGTCAGGTTGCCTTCTTTATTTCTAGACTTGATGTAACCTGTATATTGAACAATCTTAACTTATTATTCAGAATATTTATGATGATTTCCCGTATTCACCATGGTTTATTGTTGAGTGCTTGTTATTAGCATTAGTTTACTGTATAAAACAACAATGGGTTAATAGATATGTCGTTTTAATTAAAAAAAAAAAAAAAAAAACTCTCCCAAATCCTTCTAAAGTGACATATGTCCTCTTTTTTTTTTTAATAACTAAATATGATTAATAAATGCTATTTCTTACCTATAACAATAACAATGTGTATATATAATATTAATAGAAATTAAAAGATTTTTAACTCCTAACCATAAAATTAAAATTTATTATTTCATCTAAAAGGGAAAAATGTCCAAAAATAATTACGAATGTTTTTATTAACAAGATTTCCTTATATATTTCTATATATGCTATTATGGTATAAGAGTAATTAGAGGAAATAAATAGTGCATTAATAATATATAAATGTTTCTATTTTAATAAAATACATTAAATACACTTAGAATTAATGGATTAATTATGGTATAAAAGTAATTAGCGGAAACTAAAATGATGCATTAATCATCTAAATAAATGTGTTGCTTGTTTTTAGTAAGAGTTTAGGGGGCCATTATTTAAATTTATGCCTAAAGTTACATGTTTATTTTTAAAATGTTGCTATTATCTATTTGTCATTCATTTTATAAAGAGAAATGCTATGTCTACAACATTTTTACAACAATTTTACAACAAATCCTAAGTGGCAGGTTGTTACTAGTTATTATTGTTGGGGCAAAAAAGTAATCTTACTATCAGTTTCAAATTTGAACCAATAATAACTAACCACCTATGATTTGTTGTAAAAATGTTGTAAAATTGTTGTAGACGTAGCATCTCTCTTTTATAAAATATATTTTAAACTAATAAATGACAAAACTCAACCCACTAGTACGATATTAATTATTGACCCATACAACCATAATCATTCATACATAAATGTTGCATTAAATGTCTACTTAATCAATCAAATTCTTGAACAATCTCTAACTTTACTATTTTTTCCTTGAATTAACAATTTTATAATGGAAAGTTATAATAACATGATAATAATATACATACGTGTAACAAACCCTGTGTATTTCCTAATTATTAAATTATATAAAGTTTATTATATTTATTCTACAATGAAGCGTAGCATCTATGGTTGTTATGCTCCAGTTAAGCCACATTAATGCCTTGTCATAATTTATTTTCTTATTTTTATTTTTGTTTTATGATTTATCGGTTGACATTTATTGAGTTCCTATTTAGATTCAAGAGTTACTTTATCTCCAAGTCTACAGTTTGTCTATCCATTAACCCAAACTCTTTAGATGTCGCTATTATATGGAACTAGTGTGTAACCCCGTGCATATGCACAGATACATTTAAAAATAATCATAATTACATATATAATTTAGAATCTAATTAGATCTAGGCTCTTTTGTTTTTGCATTCAATAATTTACTTGCTACAAAAATTAAAAAATTAGATGGAACACATGCGCAAAATTGAACTCCAATTAAAATTCAATTTAGAATCTAATTGAATTTAGACTCTTTAATTTTTGCACCTAATAATTCACTTAAAAAACAAATTTAAAAATTAGATGAGACATGTTATACAAAAAAAGGCTCATAAATATAAAATCATTCAAAAATTATATTTTTTATGGTTGCTTATATTAGACTCCTTCTTTTTTACACTAAATTAACTCATTTGACACAAAAATTAAAAAACTTAGATTAGATAGGACATATGGCACAAAATTAAGCTCTAATTGAAATCCAATTTTTACATTGAATTAACTCACTTGGCACAAAAATTTAAAAACTTAAATTAGATGGGACACATGGCGTAAAATTAGACTCTAATTTAATTTTAATTTGAAATCTAATTGGATTTTCTCTCTACTTTACCTATTATTATATATATATAGATTCTGACAGTCACTAATTGATTTTCTTTATATTTAAAGCATAATTACAACTTCCTCGCTTCTCATTTTTTTTCTTTATAAATTTTCAATTTTTTTCTCTCCTCCAACATACAAATTGATCAATATGGTCTTCAATTGGATAGTTTCCTGAGTGTTTTTCCTATCCTTTCAATCATGGCTCAAATATGTCTACCAAAACCCATTAGCTAATTCAATGTACTAATACTATAATGCAAATGCAATCTTTATTAAGGTATAAATCTAAATAAAGAAAATCATAAGGAATGCACTACATGACAAAATATTATGCTCTCTCGCATGAGGTTTTTGTTTTTATGTATAATAATAATAAGTCCATGCATTGCACGCTTTTTTGTAATGTTTTATTTTTATTTTTTATAAATTAGTATTATTATTATTTTAATGCAGGGAAATTCGTAAGTATTATTATTTTTAATATCAGATAGAGGTAACAATTTAACAAAAACATAATCATAATCAAGGAAAAAAAAATTTTGTTTTTGTTTTCAATCATTGCTAATCAATTAATATTATTAGTGAAATAATGAATAAAATTTTACTATATCATTTTAGTGAAAAATATTACACACAAGATCCACAAAAATCTTGTGATTTTGCCATGGCCTTCTGGTGAAGCTGTTAGTACGCTTGATAAGATTAAAGTATGTGAGTCCCATGCATCCAGAGTGTTGCAGTGCTTGGTTAAATTTAGTTAAGTGAGATCTCATTGTGAATGCCTGTAGGCTGTAACAACTCCATGGTTTTCCAAGTGGTTAAAATGATTTAGAACCCCCAAAGCTTGAATGGAATAGATGCGGAATAGTATATTCATGGTTTATTTGCCTATTGTAATTTGTACCCTTGCTATTTGCCATAAGATCCCACATTGAAAATGCATGAAGGAAGAGAGAGACACAAGAAGGCATAAATATGAAGCACTGAGCAACGATAAAATGTAACAAACCTTATGTATTTTCTAATTATTAAATTACATAGAGTTTATTATATTTTTTCTATACTGAAGTATAACATTTATTGTTGTTACGCTTCAATTAAACCACATCAGCATCTTGTTATTATTTATTTTATTTTTTGTTTTTTGATTTATCGATTGACATTTATTGAGTCTCTCTTTAGATTTGAGAGTTACTATATTTCCAATTCTACCGTTTGTCTATCAATTAACCAGACTCTTCAGATGCTGCTATTATATGGAATTCTGACAATCACTAATTGATTTTATTTACACTTAAAGCACAATATTGCAACCTCCTCACCTCTCATTTTTTTTCATTATAAATTTTCAACTGTTCTCTCCACACCAATATACAAATTGATCAATATGGCCTTCAATGGGACAGTTTCTTGAGTATTTTTCCTATTCTTTTTGTTATGGCTCAAATCTGTCTACCAAAACTCATTAGGTAAAACAATGTACTAATACTATGATGTAAACGTTACAAAAAACACGCCCTATAGCCTCGTTTTTAAAACGTAGCTATAGCTCTAAAAAACGTGACTATAGGTCCATTTGGTCTATCATCGTATTTTATATAGCTGCGTTTTAAGACTTGGCTTATACACTACGAATATAGGTCTGACAAGTCTATAGCTGCTTCTTCTTCTCTCTTCTTCTTTATTTTTTTTTTATTTTTTTTATTTTATTTTTATTTTTATTTTTATTTTTTTTTATTGGACCTATAGCCACATTTAAAAAAAATAGCCATATAGCCGCATTTTTAAAACGTGTCCTATAGCTGAGTTTTTAAAACATGACTATAGGTCCATTTGGTCTATAGCCGTGTTTTAAGACGTGGCTTATATATTACGATTATAGGTTTGACAGGTTTATAGCTGCGTTTTTTCTAAACATGGCTATAGGAGCTATTTTAGCCATGTTTAAATGTGGCTTTAGGGTTTACATAGACCTTGTTTAACAAACGCGGCTATAGACCCTTATATCTTTTTTTAAAAAAAATTGGCTATAGAAGTGTTTCAAAACGCCACTATACCAAAAACTACCCAAAAAAAAAAATATATATTTGATTACCAAAATCTTTGGTAATCAAAAGTTTTTATTTATTTATTTATTTTTTAAAATTGAAATTTTAAGAAAGTGTTAATATTAATGCTTTCAATTTTTTAAAATTAAAATTTCAATTTTAATTAAATTAAGAAATCTAAAACAAAAATAAAGCAAAAACACAAACCCAACAAATTCAAATTCAAACACAAACCCAGAAAATTCAAAATCAAACACAACATGCTTCAAAATACAAGAACACAATAAAAGAACAAAACAGAACATCCCCTTCAACGAAACCAACCCAAATTGAACACTTTGTTATTTTTTAGATAATGCATCATTCATTGTGAAATTGAAGTACAAAGTTTTTTTTTTTGGTTAAATTCAGCACAAGAAAAATATAAGACAGACTTGAGAAGTTAGAAATTATCATTCCAAAAAAACCCTAATCACAATCCAGATATTAGTAATCTATTAATGAAATTTAAATTAAGAAAGATCTTTCATATAATTTTAAAAGGCCAAAAAACCTAGTATTAGTAAATGAAGCAAAAAAAGAAAGCAACATAATTTTCGAAGGGGAAATATATGGACATATGTCCAAACTCATTTTTGCATCAAAACGTTAGAGTACACCTAAGACAATCTCCTAAAACCCATGATTCAATTGCAATATCCATGGTCTCTGTTTCCATTAGTAACAGTCCCTATGACCACCAACTAAAAAAGACAAAACACAATGTCCTATGTCTCAGTGCCCAATAGTAACCAATCCTAAAACAATCTATAGAATCATAACATCTAACACCACAAATAAAGGCTATTGTACTTTCAGAAAAATTCAAACCAATCAGCTCACTAATGCTCAATTGGAAATAAGTGGAAACCGACTGGTTTCAATTAAAAACCAAATCCACTCAAGGTAATGCCCTCAATTCACAATGGAATAGAGAAATAGCACATATAACACCACCAAAAATGCTAACAAACTAGGAAAGCAATTCAACCATCTTAAATTCAAGAAGCAGATGCTTTTCCTATCAAACTTCAAATTCGCGATGGAATGCCAATATTGTTTTACTTGCCAATGCCTTAGTAAAAATCAAAATTAGCATGCAACTAAATCTTAAAAACTTTCTGACTGTTGTCTCTCACCAAAAAATTTAAATTAAAAAAATCAACAAAGATCTTAACCACACCAAATGATGCGAGTAAAGTAGAAATACCACAAAGATCTCCCACAGAAAGAAAAAGCATGCTATTGAACTTGATCAATTACTATAGTTGACCAGATCTATCACTTGTACTTGCCACAGAAGCATCAAACAAAATATTTCAAATCTTGATTCTACAAAGGGGCAACATTTTTTTTGTTAGATAAAATGTAGAGGCATACTTGCAAATGAAAAATTTCATCAACCAGCGAGATACCACAAAGATTAACTGGATGTAACTAAGGACAACATAGTTAAATGACCATAGGTTAGCTGTAGCCGCATTTTAAAAACACAGCTATAGATCCTCCTTTTAAAAAAAAATTATTCAGCTGAACCTATAGTCATGTTTTAAAAAACGTGGCTTCTACTTGACCTATAGCCACGTTTTTAAATGTAGTTATAGACTTAACTGTAGCCGCATTTTAAAAATGCGACTATAGGTCCTCTTTAAAAAAAATATATATATATATATATATATATATTTGGTTGGACTATATCCACATTTTAAAACGCGGCAATAGGTCCTATCCAAAAAAATAAAGGGCCAAAGAGTTAACTTGTAATCGCGATTTAAAAATGCAGCTATAGGTTAGAGTTTAAGTTGCATTTCTTAAAAATGGGGGTTTAAGTTAAATATAGCCTTGTTTTTTTGTAAACATGGCTAAACAAAACGCGGTTATAGACCTTTTTTTTGGTAGTGATATGAAATCTTTATTGAGGTATATTCTAAAAAAAAAAAAAAAAAAAAAAAAAAAAAAAAAAAAAAAACCTTAGAAATGCATCACATGGCTAAATATTATGCTCTCTTGCATGAGATTTTTGTTTTTATATATACAAGTAATAGGCCTGTGCGTTGGACGCTTTTTTATAAGTTTTTTTATATTTTATTTTTGTAAATTAGTATAATTATTATTATTGTAATTCAAGGAAACTTGTAAGTATTATTATTTTAAATATCGGGTAGAAGTAACAATTTAACAAAAACATAATCATAATCAAGGAAAAACAATTTTATTTTTGTTTCCAATCATTTCTAATCAATTAATATTATTAGTGAAATAAGGAATAAAATTTTATATATATTATTTTAGTGAAAAATATTACACACAAGGTCCACAAAAATCATGTGGTTTTGACGTGGCCTTCTAGTGAAGATGTTAATACACTTGATAAGATTAAAGTATGTGATTCCCATGCAACCAAAGTGGTGCAGTGCTTGGTTAAATTTAGTTAAGTGAGATCTCATTGTGAATGCATGTAGGTTGTAAGAACACCACAGTTTTCTGACTGGTTAAAATGATTTAGAACCCCAAAGCTTGAATGGAATAGAGGCAGTATAGTATATTCATAGTTTATTTGCCTATTGTATTTGTGCCCTTGCGATTTGCCATAAGATCCCACTTTGAAAATGTAGGAAGGAAGAAAGAGTCACAAGAAGGTATAAATATGAAGTAGTGAGCGACGTCAAAATATACTTACCTGGACGGGGTGAATTGGTGATCAAGAAGGCCCATGGCCTAAGTTGGTGACCTCCATTGCACTTTAGGAGTGTTGCCGCCCTAAGGTCTTCCCAAGTGGGAGAGCCGACGTCACTATTTGTTGCAGTTGGGGCCTGTGTTCTCACGACCCCTGCCTAGTTCTAGTTGAAATCATTTTGATGTGTTTAGGTCATGGAGCCCAATGCCTTCTACAGCCTAAAAAGTTTGGATTAAGGTGATTAGTCACGGAACAAGAACTACTCCATTAATAATTATAAAATTCACACAAAGAGCGAGGACTACACAAATAATTAAATTTAGGCAACTCTACACAAGAGAGCAAGGACTACACAAATAATTAAATTTAGGCAACTAGATTATGCATGATTTCGAATTTCAAATTTAAATCTAAATACATTTCTCAAATATGAGTGGTTATAAGGAAAAAAAAAATTATTAAAATTTGGTTATTCTAGTTATATGAATGAAAGTTGGAAGGTAAGAAAACGACTAATACTAATATTGGTGAGGGATGCTTTACACTATAACCTTCGTATATATGATTGTAGCTATTTGTCTATTTCCCTCCACACACACGCACAAAATCTAATAAAAAACCTAATAAAAAGAAACCCAGTTTATTACTTAAATTAAAATATCATCCCAAAGCAAAAAATAAATAAAAAATGAGCAACAAAGGGAGAAAATAAAAGGATGAAATGGAGATCAATGACTTCATTTTGCTGCTTAAAATTACCCTAAATATCTATTGTAGCCTTTGTTTTTTCTTTAAAAGAAATTTTATTGTGTAAACATTGCCATAATGAGAGAGACTCACAACTCACAAACCCTCACTCTTTACTCTCATAGTCCATTTAGTTGGGAAGATTTGAGGGAGAATGGAAAAAGGAGAAGAGAAAATATGAGAGAATCATTTTTTGTGTTGTTTGGTTGGGAGAGAGGTGGGGCCCAAATGTTTTTGCCTGGAACCACCAAAATACAATCTCCCCAAATTGGGGAGAAATGTAGAGAGAAAATGGGAATTCAATGGTAGTGGTACTTAGAGTATTCACAACAAAGAAGATAAAAAAATTAGCTTTTAGAGCCTTTACATCAGTCTTCTTAAATATTTAGCTAAACTTCCCCAAAAAATCCACTTTCTCTAGTTTAACTCTCTATATTTTTTTAGTCATACATCAGTCTCAATACTACATCACTATTTTAATCAAATATTATTTTTTTCATATTCACATTTTAAACCCCAAAGTCCACCACCACCCATCTGGATTTTTTTTTTGATAATGTCATTAAGCAAAATTTCGGATGTACCAGTGTTGATGAATAGGCATTTTAGTGACAGTAGAAGCCATTCCATAAACATTAGACAATACAGTGGCAGCTCTACATGCAAGTTGGGGAGGTCACAGGACCACTTTGACTTGTAAAAAATGTATATATACACTTGCCAAAAAATTATTATATACTAAACTAACCTATTGCAACTACCCTAATAAAAATTTTGAACACTCTGAATTGAGAATTATAAAAATTTGGGTTCAACAAAAATAAGAGTAGTGCTACTACATTCACAACATTTTGACAATAATTTTACAACAAGTCTAATATAGTAAGCTACTACTGATTTTTTTTTTTTTTTTTTGAGAATCAGCTACTACTGATTTTAATTTGGGTCAAATAGTAATATTATTTTTTTACCCACCAATAATATCTTTTTGCATAAGATTTATTGTAAAAATGTTATGAATGTAGCATTACTCTAAAATTAATTCTGCCTTCGAACATAATTCTTAATCCTTTCTTTTTAAAGTTTAAATAACAACAATAAATATTTGCTCAAATAACAACAAACATAAACCAAACAAAAACAAGACAAGACCAAGCAACGACAAGTGAAAAAATTATTCAACAAAAAGCCTATTATGATACAAAATGATAAAATTTGAAGCCTGTTCAACCTATTTAATAAAAATAATTTCTAATTTTTTTTTTTTTTTTTTGGTAAATGGTACCAATAAAAATATTGTAGTAATTTAAATTTTTTAGTGATAGCCTTCACGGAGACAATGTCACTATAGGAATAACTAACATCTTGATCTTATACTTCATCCTTGACTCGTAGCATTTGTGAGCATAATTATGTGCTACAAGTTCAAATTTTGAGGCTGCAAAAGTGCCTCCACTAGAGCTTCCTAAGCCGCTATTTTTTAGGATTGAGCTCCACTACTATTACAGCCCAAAAAACCCACAGCAGCCCTGCAAAACCTGCAACCCACGAACCCCAACCACCTCAACTTTGCAATCGCTACCTCAACCTACAAAACCCAACAACCACCCCAAAATAACCCAAAACCTCGTGTAACAAACCCATCCACGCCGATATAAACTCAGCACCATCCCATAAAAATCCAGACACCATCGGACCCAACCAACTCCCAACTAAAACCCAGCCACTGCCAGACCCAACCATCGTTGCCAACCACCACATCCACTGTCGGACCTAACCTAGAGAGCCAGGTGACAAGAGAGAGAGAGGAAAGAAAAGCTAGTAGGGAGAGGAGAGAGAGGAGTCAGTAGGTAGAAGAGAAAGAGAAGGAAAAAAAAAAAAAAATTAGTAGAAGTGAGACACAATGTCTTGCTAGATGCAGCTACTCAAAATTAAACGTTAAATTTTTTATAGTAGTTTGTTGAGACTCGTTCGTGAGTTTTTTTTTTTTTTTTTTTGGATATTTAGTTACATTTTTAACCTCAAGTCAGTTTTTTTTTTTTTTTTTTTTTGGTAAATGGTACCAATAAAAATATTGTAGTAATTTAAATTTTTTAGTGATAGCCTTCACGGAGACAATGTCACTATAGGAATAACTAACATCTTGATCTTATACTTCATCCTTGACTCGTAGCATTTGTGAGCATAATTATGTGCTACAAGTTCAAATTTTGAGGCTGCAAAAGTGCCTCCACTAGAGCTTCCTAAGCCGCTATTTTTTAGGATTGAGCTCCACTACTATTACAGCCCAAAAAACCCACAGCAGCCCTGCAAAACCTGCAACCCACGAACCCCAACCACCTCAACTTTGCAATCGCTACCTCAACCTACAAAACCCAACAACCACCCCAAAATAACCCAAAACCTCGTGTAACAAACCCATCCACGCCGATATAAACTCAGCACCATCCCATAAAAATCCAGACACCATCGGACCCAACCAACTCCCAACTAAAACCCAGCCACTGCCAGACCCAACCATCGTTGCCAACCACCACATCCACTGTCGGACCTAACCTAGAGAGCCAGGTGACAAGAGAGAGAGAGGAAAGAAAAGCTAGTAGGGAGAGGAGAGAGAGGAGTCAGTAGGTAGAAGAGAAAGAGAAGGAAAAAAAAAAAAAAATTAGTAGAAGTGAGACACAATGTCTTGCTAGATGCAGCTACTCAAAATTAAACGTTAAATTTTTTATAGTAGTTTGTTGAGACTCGTTCGTGAGTTTTTTTTTTTTTTTTTTTGGATATTTAGTTACATTTTTAACCTCAAGTCAGTTTGTTGGGGCCGATATGAAGCATCTTAAAAATTTACTTTATCTATTTTGACACTTCACTTTACAATATACTCAAAATTAATTTTTTTTTTTTATCACTTCATTTAAATATTATTTATTTATTTATTTTTAATTCTTACTCTCTCCACTTTCTCTATCTTCTTCTCCATTACACACACCTATTGCCACCATCTCTTTCTCTTCGCTGCTGTCCACAGCCACTGCAGCCACCAACCACTACCATTTGTTAAAAAAAAAAAAAGGCGTAAATACACTTTTGGTCCCTATATTTTGAATTTGGTCCATAAACTAATTTCACTCCTAGGTTAGTCCTTGATTTTTTAAAATCGTTTTCAAAATGGTTCCTACCGTCAACCCAGTTACGAAAAATGCTGAAGTGGCAAACGGATTTCACTGTTTGTTGACCTAGCTAATAAAATAATAAAAAAATACCACGTCAGCATCCATGTCAGTGTTTTAATGACAAGTCAACATTTTAATTAATAAATAAAAAAAATTAAACTGAAAAAATTCAAAATCAAAAACAAAAAAAGAAAAAACTTTTTTAGATCCTCTATCTTTGTGTCTGTATCTTTTTTTTTTTTTTTTTTCCAGATCCTTTCTTTCTCTGTCTCTTGGTGCGTATTTGTGTTTGTATCTTTCTTTGTCCAAGCTTTCAATCCCTCTCTCTCTCTTAATCTTTGACATTTTCTCTCTCTCTAAACTCGACTCTCTAATCTCTAGGTTTTCCTAGTTTTCCGTGGGGTGGTTGGTAATGCAGGTGGAGATTGGTGGTCGGGGTGGAGATTGGTGTGGTTGGGGTGGTCATGGTAGAGATCGGTGGTTGGAGTGGAGATCGGTAATCCATGGTTCTTGGATTATGGGTTTGGTTGGGGATGGAGATGGAGATGGTTGGGTTTGGTTGGAGAGGCTGGGTTTTTCTGGGTTTCAGTGAGGGTGGGCTGTGGTCGTGGAGAAGGAAACAGTGACGACAGCTGATCACACTACTGGTTGCGGGTCTTAAGTGACGCTTCTAAAGAGATGAAAGCCATGAAATGGGTGAGCCCAGACTGAGTTCGTTGAAATCGAGTCACGAAAGCCATCATTGTTGGCCTTGCAATTCAGTGACTCGGTGTGAATTTCAGATCTGGCCATTGACAAAGTGGGTGATCGAAGCAGAGATTTTGAGGTTTGGGTTTGTTGATGACTGAAATTAGGAGCTGCTTATGGTTTCTACGTTGTTCATCTCAGTGGGTTTGTTGCTTGATCTCTCTAAATTTTTATTTCTGGGTTGTAAATTTGCGGGTTTGACATAATTTTTCTGGGTTTGATGTTCACTTCATTTTTTGGATTTCATGTAAATTTCTGGTCTTTTCTGGGTTTGTTGTTTAATATTGATTTATGGGTTCGATGTTCACTTCATTTTTTGGATTTCATGTAAATTTTTGGGTTTGATATTCATCTCAATTTATGGGTTTATGTTGATGAGGATAACCAAAAACAAAAGCAAAAAGAATTAAAATGATTATGAATTTTTATTTTTTAAGAAATAATTTTAATTTACATTAGATTTTAGGTTTTTTTTTTTTAATTTAATTTTTTTTAAAATTTTCTTAGCTGTTTTTTTTTTCTTAATTTAAATGCTGACATGGCATTTAAAAAATGTTAAATATTTTTTTTTACCATTATTTTATTAGTCACATCAGCAAACAGTGAAATCCGTTTGTTACTTTAGAATTTTCAGTAACTGGGTTGACAATAAGGATCATTTTAAAAACGATTTTAAAAAATCAATAACTAATTTAAGAGCAAAATCAATTTAAGGACTAAATCGAAAAACGGCCCAAAATGTAGGGACAAAAAAAAAACATAAAATAAGAACCCACAACCCATTGTTAGCCACCGCCAGTCACCATCACCAAAAAAAATTTAAAAAAAGAAAAAAGAAAAAAAGAAAAAACCAACTCCACCAATCAACCCACTAGCCCCGAAACCCATTCAACAACTAGCCACTCAACCACCGCCATAGTCACCATTGTCACCGTCATCATCACCCACAACCTGAACCCCCAACCACTAAAATCACAAACTCAAACCCACAAATATCGCATCACCACCACTAGTGGGGAAAAGAAAAGGAAAAAAAAAAACAAGAACACCAACCACCGTCTGCCACTCAATCGGACCCACGAAGAACAAACCACCGATAATCAGATCAAACGACCAAATTCCCACTGAAGCACAGACCACCAAAAATCCTATCGGACCATTGAAGAACCAACCAAAATCAGACCACTGAACCACCAGGAACCATGGTGAGAGAGAGGGAGAGACGAGTAAGAAAGAGACATTTTGGGTTCGATTGCAAGATGGAGAAGAGAGGCATTTTGGATGAGAGATTTGATTTTAGATTACAGGGAGAAGTGGGGAGAGGCTGGGTGTCAAGCGTGGGTGAAAGAAAATTTTAGAAACAGGGAAGAAGCAAAATAGAGCGAAAAGAAAGGAGAGGTACGCATGGTTGAATAAATTACATTATTATTTTATAACGTTCAATTACAATGAGCTAAACTGAGTGTTAAAATTATTTTAAGTACGGCGCCATTTTAGTTATTTTAGTTACTTTACTGTGAAAGCTCTAGAAAACATATTTCTTTTTTGATGAACCTCTAGAAAACATATTTCAATTTGAAAAAGGGAAGAGATTGCATGGGACAGTATCTAATTAGATGTTTAAGATTTCAAACCAAAAATCACTGTCTTTCATCTATCACAAATGCAACCTATTACATCTTTGCGTCACTATGAGGAAGAAATATTCAGTAAACAGTAAAACAAAGACTATAGTCTAGAAGATACCAGAAGACTACTTAATCAACTAAAAGGTATCCCTACCTCACTAATGAGCCATGCTGAAAAAGCAGAAAAAATCAAGAGCTTGACTTTAATGTGTTCCCAATATCAATGACAACTCGGTATCTGATATCTGCTTTCACAAGTCGTTTCGTTCCATTGCAGTGATCACATATGGAATAACCTCCATGCCAGCTGTTATGTTGTGTTTGGCGGCAAAATCAATCATCACTCGTGTCTCCTTCTTGCCTTTAGTGCAACTACCACCCAATAACTTCCTTACTCTCACTACGTAATCTATCTATATAATATCTAAAATTCAAAGTGTAGCTGCAGCATTGACTAAGTTACCATTATTTTATTGATTTGTTGCGTAGCCGCATCTTGGAAGGTGTTTTTTTTAATAATACCTTAAATAATTTTAACTTTACACATACTTTATCTTTACATATTCATTTTAATTTAGAAAGAACTTTTCCTTTTCTTTGATCATTAATCTTACATCAATTCATTGTCTCTCCCTCTCTTTCAGCCCTTCAGCTACCCATCAAACTTGAATGACGATATATTATTAAAAAAATCGAAGAACAAATAAAAAAAATGGTGATATAGCTTATGATTTGGTCCAATTTAGTAAATTTCAGTCCATTACATCCATTTAGTTTAGTTCAGTCAATTTGGTAAATTTTGGTCAAGTTTGGTCTATGGCGGTTCACTTAGGTCTATTTCAGTCCTATTCAGTCTGTTTAGTCCATTTCGTCTACTTCAATGTTGTTCGGTCTGTTCAGTTCATTTTAGTCCATTCGGGCCACTTCGATCAAAGTTGGTCCATTTGATTTATATAGTTTATTTTGGTCCGATTCTATTAATTTCGATGTACTTATTTAAGAATGGTAAAAGATAGGTTTGGGTTGAAAGTAATTATTCTAAATCCAAATTTATTTAAAAATATATATGATAAAAAGTAAAATTATTAATTTTAAATTCTTAATTTAATGATTTGTGGTATTATCTTTCTTAATGTTCTCTCTCTCTCTCTCTCTCTCTCTCTCCCTTTGAATGAATTGCACAAATTTAGTGGTTTGATATGATATAATTTGTATATATATATATATATAGGGATAAAAAATTTGAAAATTTATGATATTAAGTTGAGTATCAATTCTTTGATGAGTTGGATACTATTATTAAGTTGCACAAAATGCATCTTTTTAGTTGTCGAAAAACCTTGCTGAATGAAAAGGTAATATCCAAGCCTATAGATATGGAAAGCATAATATCAAAGTATATTGAGCAATTTTTGGACCCATTGGACCAAATTTAGAGATAGGTATAAAAGAAATTGTTGAAATAATTAATGCGTGTGCACACAACTAATGAACTGGGAAAAAAAAATTGTTGTTTAATTTTTAGGGTATATTTGGTATACTGAATGGGAATTACAACAGGAATTGTAATCTTTATTACTAGTAATAAAATGTTTTGTAATGTAATAACTAAACATATTCATTAGTTTGGTTGTAAGTTATAACATTAGAATGAAACTTAACATTTATTTTAGGAAATATCTTACTCATACAATTATATTTTCTTAAAAATTGTTATTTTTAAATTTAAGAAAGATATGTGTTATTTTTTATGATTTTTTTTTATTTTTATAATTATTAGATGTATATGGAAGGTTTGTTTATTTGGAAATATATTAAGTTTTGAAATTAATGCACTTACTAAGGAATAGCTAATACAACCTTTTAAAGAAGAATAGCTATTCCTCGTTTTGAAGAATAGCTATTCATAAGGAATAACTATTCCTTGTAATAAAAACATAACCAAACTAAAGAATAATTAAATCATAGGAATAACTATTACATTACAACACTTATTACAGTCTACCAAACATGCCCTTAGTGTTTGTTTTAATTAGTATATATTTGTTGCTCCATATTGGAACGAAGTTGCATTATGCAGTTTTATTTTCAGTTTTGAAAGTCCTTTTTGAGAGAAGGAGGTCTTTCTTGAGAAATTGAAGGGAGAGAGGAGGCCAGAGTATCCGTGGCTGCCCAGCCAAAAGCCTTATTGGGCTGTTCAACCTCTGCTGATTTTGCCATTGATTTTTTCTCTAGAAAGCAGCTATGAAGCAATTAGAATGTTATAGAGTAATGCAATGCCCCTAGGTCAGTAATGACTAATAAGTGTGTGATATAGTACTAAAATGTACCTATATATAATACTAGAAAGTAGAAACGAGGGACTGTTTGGGGTGTGGTTACTTATTGGCTTAGCAAATGGTTGTGCAAAACTGCAAATTAGTTGGGGATACAAATTTCGAACTTTCTTGCTAACTACTCCACTCTTTCTGAAAATGAAATACACATATTAAGATACGTGATTTTGATCCCTCCAGTTATATCTTGTCTAAGATGATTTTATTATATTAGGATAATTTGTCTGATATAAAATTTAGTGCCATATTTCTGCTTTGTTATAGGTGGTTCTAACATAATAGGTCGTTCAACGTGATATTCGCTTTGGCATCACTATGTTTTACTTTCTTTTGGGTGCCCTTGCAACTTCTTGTAACCTACCTACATATATGCATTTTTTAATGACAGATATTGTGCATTGTATAAATGAATTTTTTTTAAAAAAATTTGAACTTAATAAAACTTGTGTTATTGGTGTGAAGTTGTATCTCTTTTCAAATAAATGATAGATATAGTGGGCAAGATTTTAGGCAATCAGAATTATAGTAGGGATGGCATCAACAAAACACAATTCTTGGTCCCTTTGGGATAAACATCAACTTTTTATTTGGTGATACTATGACCCTCTCACTTTTCTCTACTCTCTTCTCTTTGACCCTCTCTCTCTCTCTCTCTCTCTCTCTCCCTCTCTCTCTCTCTCTCTCTCTCTCTATTATTTTGTTATGTTGTATCTAAAAACAAGAAATGAGATGTTGAGTATATTGTTAAATGAGTTGGTAAAATAGATAAATTAGTTTTTTATATATAGTGTAAAATAAGTATTTTTTAGAAACTCTAGCGTGATCAACATGTAATGTACAAATGGCATGTAAAATTTTGGCAAAGTGTTAAATTGAAAATTTTAGAAATTACACCCACTAACTTGGACTTGTTTTTTATTTTCGTTTTTGCAGTTTTAATATTCAATCTTTAGTCTTTTAACTTAAACATTTGTTTTTAATGCATTTTCCTTCCATCAATCTCTATCTAAACTGTGTTTTTAAACTCCATTTATTTTCGTACTAAAAAAAAAAAAAATCCATTTATTTTCAATATCAAAACTACGTCATTTATGAGCTCTAAAATCGCGATATGGATGGAATAACACATTGAAATCATATGCAAGCCAAAAATTTGAAATTAAAAAATTACTAAGAAAAAATTAAATAATGTAATTTATAATTTAAACTACTATAAATAACAACGCAGAAAAAAAATAAAAAGAAGCAAAGGAACCAAACATGAAACGGCATCAAAGATTCATTATATATATATATAGAGAGAGAGAGAGAGAGAGAGAGAGAGAGAGAGAATCCATCAATACAGCTAATTTGCAAAAAGTCATTGAAAACAAAAACTATTGTGCTTTAGAAACCTATTATGATTTGTTGAGTGCTACATGGAGTGTTTGGTATTATTGTTTAAATAACAATTTTCAGTATTTAAATACTACAATTCTTTTTAATCCACACATATTTTTACAACACTTAAACAGCGATACTAAAAATCTTTTACCAAACGGACCCACAATCTTTTAGATTATTCTGTCCTTAAATATAAACAAAAAGGAGCACGTTGTTCTCCAAAGTAAAGAAAGAAAATACCATTGTATATTAGAAGGATAAAGTTTGACTATATTGGATGTAAATTTTAACAAATCTACCATTGGTTTGCATTTTTTTCTTATATCCTCAATTCTTGTAAAATATTTAGAAGATCAAAGATTAATACTACCGTATATTATAAGGATAAAGTTTAACTATAAACTTGGTTGTAACCTAAGGCTACAATTCTACTTAATATATTTTTATTAGATGTGAATTTTAACAAATCTATTATTGGATTACATTTTCTTCTTATATCCTTCATTCTTGCAAAATTTATAAAAGATCAAAGATTAATAGCTATATCATCAATCAAATGTTTAAATTTTAAACTTTTGTAGTCTAAAATTATGTATAAAAAATGAGTATATGAATCAAATAGAATATAACATCCGATTGACACGAAATTTAATGTGTATTAAGAACATAAAATAAATATAATCCAACGGTTGGATTTTCAAAATTTGTTCATATTATAAAAAAATAGAATTTTGAATATTATAATAACAAAGTTTGGTTATAAACTTAGTAATAGCTATTAATTACAACCTAATTTGTACCTAAACTTTGTACATATTATAATATATAGAAAATTGGTTCATCTGATTGAAATGAAGAGAATGATTTTAGGACAACATGATTCTTTATGAAAAGGTAAGATATAGAGATAGAAGTATGATGATTCGATTAACATACCCAGGGATAAGTGGGTAGGTGGACGTGCCCCAATCGTTCTTGACCGTGTGAAGGTCGGAGTGGCATACCCCGCAATAAATAACTTTGAACCTTACGTCCTTCTCTCCTGTTGGCCTGCAAACATACCAAACCATTTTATTTAGCATAAACCAACAATTAAGAACCCAAAAAAAAAAAAAAAAAAATTCATTTTGAGATCACAATTAATTTGATCCCTACATTTTGGGAGCAGTCAATTCGGTTATGATATTTTTAATTTGCAATTAATTTAATTCCAATCGTTAACTCATTAACAAAAAATGCATATGTGGTAAACAATGTGCATTGTTAACATACAAGTGACTAAAATAATTATAAAAAATAGGCAAAAATACAAAGTGCACACTCTGAGTTTGACCAAAATTCATTTTAGCATTCTATCTTTGCTTTCAATTAATTGAGTCCTTTAAGTTAATGCTAGTAGTGCACACCGTTACAACGTAGATATTTTTCGTTAATGAGTTAACGGTTGGATCCAAATTAACTGTACATTGAAAATAATAAGAACTAAATTGATTTTTATCAAAATCTAGGGACCAATATAAGTGTAACCCCAAAATATAAGGACCAAAACAATATTCTTGCCCAAAAAAAAAAAAAAAAAAAAAAAAAAAAAAAAAAAAAAAAAAAAAAAAAAAAAAAAAAAAAAAATTTTTTTGAAAACATTTCTAAGGTGCGCTAAACTGATCTTTTGTCGATTACTCTTTACTTGCACAACCAGCCTTCTGTTGTTAATACAATTTGCTTTAAGCATCTCTTCGATCCACCACCAATTGCTTGCTGAAACCGTTTGCTTTAGCAATTGAAAACAAATGTCTATCGTCTCTCTTCAGTGGTAATGTCCCATGCAAGATTTACAATAGTCCACCACAAGTTTATTATGGTGATTTTTTTGAAAACATTTCTAAGGTGCGCTAAACTGATCTTTTGTCGATTACTCTTTACTTGCACAACCAGCCTTCTGTTGTTAATACAATTTGCTTTAAGCATCTCTTCGATCCACCACCAATTGCTTGCTGAAACCGTTTGCTTTAGCAATTGAAAACAAATGTCTATCGTCTCTCTTCAGTGGTAATGTCCCGCCACTTTGACCATAGAGACATTAATATAAACTATATTAAGCAATCCCCTTCTCTAGCATAAAAAGACAATGATGTCTTTGCCATATAAAATTTCATGACGTAGCTTAAAATTAAGGTGAGGTCCAGATATCTCACACCATACACCTACCTTAGCTATGACAGCTTGGAAAATTGAAGAGATGAAATGAACTAAACCAAAATTATTAGACGACGTGGCTCAATTGCTGGAGTCCTTTTCAAATGACATTACTAATCTGAAACAGGGGAAGAGATTACAAGGGCTAAGAACTCATTGAATGATTAAAAATTAAAATCCAAAAACAACAAATTATTGCAACTTCTGTTTTTCCAACACAGGCAGCCTATTATTTCTTTTCCATCATAATATTTGGAAGACCTATTTAAAAAACAGAACTAGAAGATAACAAAATTCCAGATATAAGACGATTTTATCAACTGAATACATATCCTAGTCTGGTCAGCAACTCTTGCTCAAAAGGCAGCAAAATTCAAGCGTTTGACTTCAATGTATTTGCAATGTCAATGACGAATCGATATCTGACATCTGCTTTCTGGAGGCGTTCCATGGCAGTGTTCACATAATCGATCGAAATAACCTCAATGTCAGCCTTTATGTTGTGTTTGGCTGCAAAATCCATCATTTCTTGTGTTTCCTTCATGCCTCCAATGCAACTACCACCCAGTAACTTCCTTGCTGTCATTCCATAATATTTATTAACACGCAGTTCATTAGTGGAAATGCATAGGAAGCAATCAGGCTTGTACAACACAAGGGTACATAATAATAATACACACGAAGTCTTACATAGTTATATAATTAGTTAATTACTAAGACAAATTAACATAACAAGCAAGTTCTTATCCCTTTTCAAATCAAATGTAACAATTGTTAGATGTAATATGTTTTACCCATGATCAATGGAAAAACTGGTAACTCAAGTGGTTTCTCTGGCGCACCAACCATAACGAGCTTTCCTTGTGTTTTCAATAAACCAATTAGAGGTAGGAGAGGGTGCTGAGCAGAGACTGTGTCAATGATACCATCCATTATGCCCTGGGCTGCCTATATATATAGTATCAAATTAGAAACTTAATTAGATATTGTACAAGTACATATGGTAACTCACATTGACAATGCAACTTGTTAACAAGTCAGTACCTGCATCTGATCTTGGTCTTTACTAACTAAAAATGAGTCAGCACCAAGATGTTCCATAGCTTCTTTCTTCTTATTAGGTGAAGTACTGATCACTGTCACCTTAACCCCCATAGCTTTAGCAAACTTAACAGCAACATGGCCTAGACCACCAAGGCCAACCACACCCACATGCATACCAGGTTTGTCAAGTCCATAAAATCTCAAGGGACTGTACACTGTGATCCCAGCACAAAGGAGAGGGGCACTAGAATCTAGTGGAAGGTTTTCTGGAATACGGATCACAAAGTGCTCATCCGAAACCATGGTGTCGGAGTATCCTCCATAGGTGCTGGTTCCATCATAATACTTAGCACCATAGGTGAGAATCGTTTTGTGGCAGTAGTTTTCAAGATGGTTGGTACAGCTATCGCAAGAAAGACATGCTCCAACCATGCAGCCAACGCCAACCTTGTCTCCAACTTTGAACTTTTGTACTTTACTGCCCACCTCTGTCACTACACCCACAATCTCATGCCTGCATTATCCAATTCAGTTCACATGATTTCAATATGGGATACTAAAAAGACTAGAAAGTAAAATCCATTCACTAGTTTAATGATAATTTATTAACACGTAATGGACAAATAGCATGTAAATTTTGGCAAAGTGTTTGAATTGAATTACTTGCAAATTAAACCCTCTAACTTTGATTTGTTTTTATCTTTGTGATCCCTATGGTTTTAATTTTTCAATTTTTAGTCTTTTAACTCACACATTCGTTTTCAATGTATAGACTATAGTCCGCCTCCCATCTCTCTATCCAAATGTGTAGTTAAACTCCATTTATTTTCAATGAGAATGTCTTAAAAACACAAAAATTTTAACACTTAGATTAGAGTGAAATTTTTATCTCATATTATATATATATATATATATATTTTGGTGCCCCAGTAAATTGATATGCTTTGTTGAACGATATCTTTTAGGTTACTCAAGCCATGGATATAGACACAAAAGGAGCACATCCTTTTCCAAAATAAACAAAAAAGTACCACTATAACTATATTATAATACTATGGAATTTTGAATATTATAATATATAAAATATTATTCCAATTTAAATGAAATATTTAAGACAACACAATTCTTTATGAAAAGGCAAAGATATAGTGATAGAAGTAGGAAACATTAACATACCCAGGGATAAGTGGGTAGGTGGTCATGCCCCATTCGTTTAAGATCATGTGAAGGTCCGAGTGGCATATTCCACAATAAAGAACTTTGAACTTTACATCCTTCTCCCCTGTTGCCCTGCAAACATACCAGTAAACCATTTAGTTTGGCAGAAACCATCAATTCAGAAAAAAGGGGGGAAATGATGGATCATTGTCAATACTAATTGACCAATCACCACGTACACCATGATTAATTGATCAAATAAATGTATTCTTATTTGGCTAAATGGCATTTGTAATGCCAAGAGCCTGTGCCTTCATTTTTCCTTTTTCTAATTATCGAATTATATAAAAAGAAAAAAAATCAAGAGTTTTATAACTTATTTAACACTATTTTGTATTTACAAGAGAGACATCTGGAGTAAGATTTCTCTTCCTCAATTATTGAATTATTAAAAAAATCTCATTAATATCACAATGTAATTGTCTAATACAATGAAATGACAATAAGAAAAAATGCAAGCCTTTTCACTATTTTCTTTATCCAAAAAATGAAAAAAATGCAAGCCTTTTCAAAGTGCATAACAAAATGATCCAATTTCATTTTTATTGGCTTTTCACCCAATAGTATATGAGGAGGAAAACAAAATTATTAGAGCCCTTGTATAATAGAAAAAGTGTCACATTTTAGCAAATCAAGCTCAAAATTTATCTACATCGGTCCATGTAAAGTTGTGTAAAAATAAATAATTGCTACAATAACTGTGTAAATTTATAGTGACACTATTTATTTTGCATTTAATTTTTTATTCTTTTTTTATGTATCCAGAGGATGAAGGAAGAGAGTGAATGATGGTTGTTGTATGTGAAGAAAGAGAAACAATTAATTTTTTTTTTGATATTTTAATAAAATGTATTGTAAAATAGATAATTTGATGTGTTAGTCTATGCAAAATTGTGTAAAAATGCATGGTTGCTACAATAATCATGTAAATTTACAGTGACATTCTTTATTTTGCATTTAATTTTTTATTCTTTCAAATGATAGTTGTTGTCTGTGAAGAAAGAGAAACAATTTTAAAAAATCAAGAAAAATTGATATTTTAATGAAATGTAGTGTAAAATAGATAATCTAATATAGAGTGTTTTAAAAAGTGAGTATGTAAAATAGAAAAGTGGGTTTTTATACTAAAATAGACATAAAATTTTGAATGAGTTGATGCAAATGCTCTTACAAGTATAACAAAATGATCTAATTTCTTAGGATAATCAATACTTTAGATTAAAACAAAAAAAGAAAATCAAACAAGATTGGATGAAGAGGGAGAGAGAGGGAGGACCTTCTTGAGAAATTGAAGGGAGAGAGGATCCCAGAAGTATCCCTGGCTGCCCAGCCCAAGGCTTTGTTGGGGTGCTCAACCTCTGGTGATTTCGCCATTGAATTTTCTCTAGAAAGCAGCAATGAAGAAACAATTGTAATGTTTTGGTAATGCAATGCCTATAGGACAGTAAATGACTAATAAATAAAGTGTGTGATCGATTATAGGTAGAAATGTATCTATATATAGGGAATACATTTATAAAATTCAAACTTTCTTGCTGACTTTTCCACTCTTTCTGAACCAGTAATTTGTTAAGGCTTCTTAGTTCTTACATGCTACACTTTCGGTCTTCTCATTCCACTTTCTTCTTTTAGACATTCGAAAATTTTCTTGGTTCGCCTCCGGACATGGAAAGGGTCAAGGTCCTTACGTTTCTTGTTGTGGTGCCAAAAAGTGCCTTCTTTCTTTTCCTTTTTTCTTTTTCTTTTTTTTTTTTTAATTTTTAATTTTTTATTATATTTATTATTATTTGAAGTTTTTGCTTGGATCAATTTATTATGGTCGATTCACCTGTTTTTTGTTGCTTGTCCAGCTTATGTTACCATAAACTCACCGAAATACTTGTGTTTGGCTTTTCTAAGTTAGTGGTTATTTTATTTATTTATTTTTAATTATTATTATAATATAAGTTCCAGTTAGTTCAATTAGTAAAATCTCTAATGATTGGATAAGAGATATAAGGATCAATCCCCGCTTACACTAAAAATCAATTGATGTTTTAATCTATTGGAGACAGGAGCAGAATCCATTAGTTGAAACTCTCTGGTTGATATGTTTAAGGAAGAAGAATGAGCTGGTATTAGGGTTATTGTTAAGGAATACCTGAAAATTTTTAAGTTAAAGAGTTGTGTGGCATCATTAATTAATATGAGTTGATCTCAAATGTGTTGTTGATTATCATGCAATATTATTTACCTTAGTTAAGGTTTTACCACTAAACGCATCCGATAATGAAATATTGTAAGATTTTATTTGGTAGGTGACCTATTGACCCAATGGTAGTAGTACTTAATAAGACATTCCCAATCTAATTAAAGAAGGGAAGAGATTGCAAGGAACAATAACTCACCAAATGTTTGAAATCCCAAAGCAAAAATCACTTCATTTCTTATTATCACAAACACAACTTTTACATCCTCTTCTCAAAAAAAAAAAAAAAAAAAAAAACCATCTTTGCCACACTATGAGAAAGACATGTTTAGAAAACCCAAAAAAATGAGGCTAAAAATACCAGAAAACAACTTAATCAACTAAAAGGTATCCTCATCACACAAGTGAGACATACTAAAAAGACAGCAAAAATCAAGAGCTTGACTTCAATGTGTTCCCAATATCGATGACAAATCGATATCTAACATCTGCTTTCACAAGTCGTTCCATTGCAGTGTTCACATAATCAATTGGAATAACCTCAATGTCAGAAGTAATGTTGTGTTTGGCTGCAAAATCAATCATTTCTTGTGTTTCCTTCATGCCTCCCATGCAACTACCACCCACTAACTTCCTTCCTGTCATTCCATAACATTTATTAATACACAATTTATCAGTGAAAATGCACAAGCGACAATTAGGCTTGTACTACACAAGAGTATATAATAATAATACACCCATGGTTTTATATAATTTCTAAGTCAAATTAACATAACAAGAAACTTCAAATCCCATTTTCAAATCAAATATAACAATTGTCAGATGTAACATGCATGCTTACCCATAAGTAATGGAAAAACTGGTAGCTCAAGTGGCTTCGCTGGTGCACCAACCATAACGAGCTTTCCTTGTGTCTTCAATAGACCAAGTAGAGGCATGAGAGGGTGCTGAGCAGAGACTGTATCAATGATACCATCCAATGTGCCCTGGGCAGCCTATATAGTAGATAAAGTTAGAAACTAAGATACTGTACACTTATGGTAACTCACATAAAATAACTTGACAATGCAACATGTTAACAACTAAACTAAGTACCTGCATTTGATCTTGGTCTTTGCTAACCAAAAAGGAGTCAGCACCAAGATGTTCCAAAGCTTCCTTCTTCTTGTTGGGTGAAGTACTGATAACTGTCACCTTAACCCCCATAGCTTTAGCAAACTTCACAGCAACATGGCCTAGACCACCGAGGCCAACCACACCCACATGCATACCAGGTTTGTCAAGTCCATAAAATCTCAAGGGACTGTACACTGTGATCCCAGCACAAAGGAGAGGGGCACCAGCATCAAGTGGTAGGTTGTCTGGAATACGGATCACAAAGTGTTCATCAGAAACCATGGTGTCAGAGTAGCCTCCATATGTGGTGGTTCCATCATAATACTTAGCACCATAGGTGAGAATCATTTTGGGGCAGTAATTTTCAAGGTGGTTGGTGCAGTTATCGCAAGAATGACATGCACCGACCACGCAGCCAACGCCAACCTTGTCTCCAACTTTGAACTTTTGTACTCCGCTGCCCACCTCAGTCACTACCCCCACAATCTCATGCCTGCATTAATTATCCAGTTAAATTCACATGATTTCAATATGAGATATTAACATGTCATGGACAAAAAGATATGCTACGTTTACAACAATTTTATAATATTTTTATAATAAATTATAGGTGGTTAGTTGTTATTGGTTTAAATTTGAAATTAACATTAAGATTACTTTTTTGTCCCAACAATAACAACCAGTAATAACCTGACACTTAAAATTTGTTGTAAAAATGTTGTAGACATATCATTTCTTAATAGACAAATAGCGTGTAAATTAATTTTGGCAAATTAAGTGTTGAATTGAATTGCTTAGAAATTACACCTTTTAATTATGATTTGTTTATATTTTTATCCCTATAGTTCGAATTTTTCAAATTTTAGTCTTTCAACTTACAAATTTGTTTTCAATGTATAATCCTACTCCTTTCGTCAATTTCTATCCAGGGTATGCTGTTAAACTACATTTATTTTAATAGCATAATTACGTCATTTATTGGTTTTAATTGTGCGATACGGATGGAATGACTACATTGAATGCATACATAAGTTGAAACATTAAAATAAAATAAAAAATGTTAAAGAAAAAAAATAAAAACATTTCAAATTCAGAGAATGTAATTTGTAATTTAACTACTAATAATAATAACAACGCATAAACCAAAATAATTAACAAATTGAACCAAACATCATCAATTCGTTATTTATATTTTCGGAAAACAATTTTTCTGTACTCGCGGGGTTCTATCTATATATAGAATTGAGCACTATAACTAAATTTGCAAAAGTCTTAAACAACATAAAATAGGAAAAAAAAAATTCTTTCACACTGTGTTTTTATAATCTGAAAACGTGAGTTACGTTTTCAGTTTATAAAAATGATGTGAAAAAAATACTGCCCAGAACAAATATATCATGCTTTAGAAAACCGATATGTATTGTTGAATAGTATATATCTTTTAGGTTACTCAATCCATAGATATAGACAAAAAGGAGCACATTATTCTCCAACTTAAACAAAAAAAAAAAAAAAAAAAACCAATATAATAATACCATGGAATTTTGAATATTGTAATATATAGAACATTATTCCATATATTCCAAATTATGTGCAAGACAACACATTTCTTTATAAAAAGGAAAAGATGTAGTGATAAGAGTATGATTCCTAAGAAACATTAACATTCACATACCCTGGGATAATTGGATAGGTGGACGTGCCCCATTCGTTCTTGACCATGTGAAGGTCCGAGTGACATATCCCACAATAAAGAACTTTGAATGTTACATCCTTCTCTCCTGTTGCCCTACAGACATGCCATACTATTTCATATTTAGCACAAACCAACAATTAGGAACCATAATAAATAATATATTTTTTTTTTAAATGGTAGAGGATGGATCATTGTCGATACTAATTTGAGCAATCACTATGATTAATTGATCAAATAAATGCATTCTTATTTTGTTAAATAAAAATAAAATAACGAGACGGTCAAATAAAATGAAATGAAAATAAGAAAAAATGCAAGCTTTTTAGAATTTAGATTTGTAAGGTATAACTTATTCTCTTTTATGAGGAGAAGTAAAATTTTGATTCGCTTTCCCTATTAAAAATTATATTATCCGACGATTCTATTATTCTTATAAGATATTCATCTCATAATACTTGTAGATCCAATACATGAGTCTCATATGTTGTGAGAGAGACTCATGAGATATATTTTCCTTTATTATTATTATAATATTTGAATTATACAAAAAGAAAAAAAAAATCCAATTTTGTCTTGGATAAATTATTTTAGTATTCAAAATATTAGATTAAAATGAAAAACACGTCAAACAAGAGAGAGAGAGAGAGAGAGAGAGAGAGAGAGAGAGGACCTTCTTGAGAAATTGAAGGGAGAGAGGAGGCCAGAAGTATCGGTGGCTGCCCAGCCGAAGGCCTTATTGGGGTGTTCAACCTCTGCTGATTTCGCCATTGATTTTTCTCTAGAAAGTAGCTGTGAAGAAAAAATTGGAATGTTATAAAGTAGTGCAATGCCTAGGCCAGTAATGACTAGTAAAAGTGTGTGATATAGTACTAAAATGTACCTCTATATATATAGTACTAGAAAAGTAGAAATGAGGGGCCTGTAACATTTTAAAAAAAGAAAAAAGAAATGGGCGGCCTGTTGGGGTGTGTGAATGTGATGACTTATTGGCTTAGCAAATGGGGTGTGATGACGTATAGGCTTAGTAAAGACCGTTATTAAAGACAATATTTTTTTGCTAAAGGCTATTATTAAAGACATGGTGTTACAAATTTCGTACTTCCTTGCTCACTACTCCACTCTTTCTGACACGAGGAAGAAAAAAACGCCGTGAAGTAGATTAGGCGTGCGTTTGCTTGCAATTTATTTTATCTTTTTGCTGGGTCTCACGACGATCTAGTCAAAAATGAAAAAACGTGCATAATTATGCATTTTTTAGTTCTATGATATTTTTTATATTTTTAAAAATTATTTTCTTACAATATTTTTAGTAATAAGTTTTCAGTTTTTAATAAAATAATGTGAGAGATATCATTTTTTTAAAATTTTTTTTTTTTTTAAAATTGTTGATGTGGTAAGTACTGATTATTGATAAATAAAAAATAGAAAAAACTTAAGTATAGTATTTAGGTGTTATTATTTAATGTTCCTTTTTTAAAAAGATTTAGCTGGTTGAATTCAAATCATCTTCTTCGTTAATAAATAAGGAATTATAAAAAAGGATTCAGATCCTCTAGATTTCTTAGAGTACTTTACCAATAGATTTCCTTAAATCCTAACTACTCTTTAAAGATTTAATGGTCTAAATTATGCAATGTCAGCATTCCACTAACAATTAAGATTATTGTTAGTGGAATGTTGATATGGCAGAATTTAGACTTTTTAATCATTAAAGAATGATTAAGATTTAAGAAAATCTATTTAGTAGAGTACCCTAGGAAATCTAGAGGATCTAAATCTGAAAAAAAAAAATCTTATATGTGCCCGGCACATAAGCCATCCCTCTCACTGACATGTGGGCCCCACACCTATAGGGCCCACTTGTCAGTGAGAGAGATGTCTCATGTGCCAGGCGCATGAGATACTCTCTCTATACAAAATTATGCATTTTATATAATAATAATAATAATATAATTATTTAGTTAGTTAGAAATGAGTTCTAAAATTATGTAATAATACTCATATAATTATTATTACTAATATAAATATATATATATATATAAAATTCATGATTAAAGCCGTATAATGCACGAGACAAATTCATGAGAAAAAAAAAAAGGATTCCCCTCATTTAGCCACTCACCTTATCAAAATTTTGCATTTATGCCAATGTATAATTAATTATAAAATGTTCTTTAAAAATAGTTATCATGTAGCTAAATGCAATTGTTTCTATTTATTAATTATCTATAGATGTTTTTACTAAAAAAAAAAAAATCTATAGATACACACTAATTATTTATATAAAAGAAATATATAGGTTATTTTTCATATATAAAAGGAATTTATATGAAATTTGATGAATTAATAATTATTCATATTAATTGGGAATTTTTTAATATATAGTTTAAATATAGAATAAATTTTATTTTTTCCTTTGATTTAGCAAATTAGAACTCACAATAGAATTAAAATTCAATTAAAAAAAATAAAATAATAATGACATGTTAAAGTAAGGCCTTTAAAACTTATATTATGTTGCAAAATATTATGAAATCAACAAAAAATCAAAATGCTTCTTAAAAAAAGTTAAATTTTGTTCAATTTTATTTTAAAAAAACTATAGCAAGATTATAAAGATGGACAAAGTTTGACAACAAATTTGGTTGTAGTCTAAGGCTATAACTCCCAATAAAAAAAATTAATATTATTACATATTTTGAAAATTTAACCATTATATTGCATATTCTTTAAGTTCTTAATATGAATGTCAAATTTCGTGCCAATCAGATATTATTTTAACATTCGATCCTTAAATTTATTTTTTTTATACACCATTTTAAATTATGAAAACTTGAAATTTAAATATTTAATTGATGAAATAACTATTGATTTTTTATATTCTGGAAATTTTGCAAATATAGAAGATATAAGAAAAAAAAAAATTATAAGGACAAAGTTTGGCTATAAACTTACTAAAAGAATTAACATGGCTACATATTTTGAAATAATAATCGTTGGATTGCATATTTTTTATGTTCTTCACACATATGCTAAATTTTGTGCTAATTGGATGTTATTTACTATCTAGTCCATAAATTTTTTTACGTGTAATTTTAGACTACAAAAAATTGAAATGTAAGGTTGAATTTAATCAACCATTGTGTTGGCTTTATTCCGTACTAAATTTGCTTGTATTTTAGCAATTAGTAACCCTGTATTTAGGTGGCAATCATGTAAGGGTAGTGAGTGAGAGAGTGTGAAGAAATGCTTAAGATTGTGCAAGGATGCAGAGACTCGCGACTGGGATCGCGGATGACTCGCAATTGGCAAGCCACTAACTATATCACACAAGTGAAGTGTGCAGAGAAAATGAACAGTCACGCTAGCTGGAGCACTACAGGATAAAAAAATTCAGCCTAGTCGTTCTGTTAACTCGTGACTTGAACTTGCGACTTAGTCAAGTCGCAAGGCCAAGTTGCTAGCTAGTCCTGTTTTGAAAAACCTGACTCTTCTCATTCCACTCTCACCCTAGTATAAATACCCTTTATAGCCATGAAATGTAGAGAGCTTCTAGAGAGAATTTTGAGAGAGAAACCCTAGAGAAAAATAGGATTGATTCATCCACAATCTTTACATAGAGACTCTTTAAATTTCTCTACTCTCATCCTCTCCATTGTTACATCCTTAAGAGGTTCTTACCCAAATCCTTTTCTAACCATACCCACATCTGTGAGAAGGCTATTTGTTACTTTGGAAAGCAATTAGGAAGGGACCAATGGCTATTGGTTGATGCTATGGGCTATAGTGGAATCCGAAAAGCTAAAGAAGACAAAAATTTGGCGCAACTTCATTGGAGTAACAAGTTTGGAGGGCTTAAGTACACTGGATAGATTAGGATTGGAGGGTTTTCTGCTGTTCATATATCCTAACTTCATTCTTTAGTGAATTATTGACCGCTTAGAGGGTGGCGGAGAGGTTTTACGCTGAGAGCTTCGGTTTCCTCTTCGATAACACATTGTTGTGTTGTCCTTGTGTTTGCATCTCTCTCCCCTTAATCTTTGCCATTTAATTTCTACTATAGATGTGATTTTATTCGATTTAGATTGTTTATCAATTCTGGTATAAGCTTATATTCAATTTTTGCACATACATTGTTTGATATTAAGCTTGAATTGATATTTTGTAATTTGGGGGTTTAAACATTCATAGTGGTTTATACACTATTTGAACATTCATGAAATTTGAACATTTGATTGTTGACATAGCTATTGGTCTTTGATTTTTTGGAAATTTAGCAAGGATGATGGATATAAGAAGAAAATATAGTCTAATAGTGGATTTATCAAAATTCAAATCTAATTAAAAGATATTGAGTGTAGTTGTAGCCTTTGGCTACAATCAAGTTTGTTGCAAAATTTTGTCCAAAATACATTACAAAAAACTGGTTCTATAGCTACGTTTAAAACCACCACCATAGACGACCTACAATAGTGCTTTTAGAAATTGCCACAATAGGTTGACCTATTACGGCAGTTTAACCTATTATGGTTATGGAACTGTTACAATAGATAGAGCTATTACGGTGTTTTACAACCACCACTATAGGTTTGAAATTAGTTTTTTTTTTTTTTCGATCTTTAAAAAAAGCACCGGTATAGGTTTTGAAATTGCTAATGAAGAATATCCCAACACTTCTAAAAAAGCGCGATGATAGAGTTTCAAAATAGCTGTGACCTATACTAGCAGTTTTAAAACCGCTGGTGTAAGTCCGAAAGACCTATTGTTGCACTCGCTGGGTAACGCTACGAAGCACGGGGAAAAAGAAAACCCTGGAATAGGCCATTTGGGTCTATACTGATGGTTTTTGGGACTATAGTCACGGTTTAAAAATGCTGCTACAACCCTAATTTTTTGTAGTGATATAATATAATGGTGGATTTATTAAAATTCACATATAATAAAAAGATGTTAAGTAGAGTTATAACTTTAGGTTACATCCAAGTTTATAGCCAAATTTTGCTAAATGTATCATTATATTCCAGTATCCTTAATTCTCTCCATCAATATAAATGCGTATGAGTTTATTTTTGGAATTCGTTTTTTTTTTTCTAATGAGATTTACTTAGAGAGATGCTACGTCTACAATATTTTTACAACAAATCACAGGTGGTTAGTTGTTATTGGTTCAAATTTGAAACTAACACTAAGATTACTTTTTTGCCCCAATAATAATAACCAGTAATAACTTGTCACTTAAGATTTGTTGTAAAAATATTGTAAAATTGTTGTAGACATATCATTTCTCATTTACTTATATACTTTTATAAACCTATACTTTAAATGCTCCTAAAATTAATGACTTATATATGACAAAAATTCAATATTAAAAAAATAAATGACGCCTCTTTTTTCTTATTTTTTTCAGTGCAGTCTCAGTTGCCCCTCTCAAAATAAATAAATAAATAAATGAGATAATAATAAATTAATGAATATTTATAATTTTTTTTTTTTAAAAAGGTTACCTAGAATTTATTTAAAATTTTGAATTTTTACATTAAAAAATAGAGGGGGGATGTAACACCCCAAATATTTTTTAAAGCAATTTTCTTTTGAAAGGGAATAATATCTATTGGAGTTTATTTTTTTATTTGTGTGTTTAGTTATTTTATGGAGGACTTATGAATCATTAAGTGATTTATGGGGCTAGATGAAATATGAGAGGAACCTTAAGGGTGGAGTGGTAATTAAACACAAGATATTTTTGGGGCAAACTTGTAATTAAGCCCCCTCCCAGGAGTCAACCCCCCCCGCCCAAAAAAAGCCTACATGTTCTCTCTCTCCCCCTTGTCTTCTCTTTTGTATTTTCTCTCTTCTTGTTCTCACCGCCCTCCATGGCTGATCCATTGAAGGTCCTATATCCTTACCACCACTTCAAATAACCTCCTCAATAGCTTGAATCCAACAAGTATGATCTTCTATAAGAGTTTTGGTTGTCCCAAACAATGATTTTAATGTGAGTTTTCCATTGACCCACTTCCTTGATTATTTCGTTTATGGCTCAATGCTCATGTGGGGTTGATCCAACGGATGGGGATAACACTTTGGTCGGGTTAACTACCCTATTTTTGGGGTGTGAGTATGTGACAGTTGGTATTAGGGTATTCAACCATGGAGGTTTTGGGCACTTGGTTTATTGGAGGAAGGAGGGGCTAACTTTTGTGTGATTTATGATGATTTCTCTATTTTAAGTTAAGTTGTTGTAATGATTTTGGTCATATGTAAGAAGTTGATGAAATGTTAACTATTACTTGTCCTAGTGGTTTGAGAATGTGCTTTTTGCATACCTAGTGTTTGATAAGTTGTTTATATGAGATTTTGGGTTTGATTCCTTGTTTTTAATATGCTTTAAATCTGGTGGTTTTAATGTGAGTAAATTCTCAAATAATTTGGGCTAATCTTACAACTATAGCAATTTTCTAAAGTTGTCATAACAGATTTGAGTCAGCCGCAATGCATGATTTTTAATAAAATTACAAAAAAAAATCGTTGTGGGCTGAATTTTTTGTGGTACATTGTATACACATAGGGGAATGTTCCCTTAAAGTTTTGAATTAATCGGATAACTTTTCATTGACCAAACAATTTTTACAAAATGGCTGCCTTGCTATGTACTAAATCTGAAAGCAAGACTAAAATACTGAGAAATTGTGGAATTAATCCCAAGCCTTGGTTGATCTTATCTTAGCTTAAATATATTATTTAGTACCCAAAGAAATTCATGAGTACGCTACATTATCTTATGATGCACATTATTGCGGTAATGAATTTAAAATGTTTTGGTTGTGTCAGCATTATGAGTTTCTTGAATGCTTGTTTGGTTATCGTTTGGATAAGGGTACTTGTCTTGGGATGGTCAAGCTAGGCTTTAGGGCCTTAGGTTTGATTTTTGAGGGAATCCTTTTTGATTTATGGAGACAAATTTGATAGCATAATTTTGTAGTAGACCTTATTATTAATAGGCTCGATACTTGTGCTTCTAGGTTCCAAGGTACTTGGTGATGGAAGTAGTAACTTGATTGGTTGAATGCGGTGCCCGGTTAAGGTAAATTTGGATTGGACTGCTGAGGTAAATAGTTTTTTAATGGGATTTTGAAAATAATCATGTTGCATACATGTTGTTTTGGGTTAAGTACATTTTGGAAAATAATTCTTGAAACTATGTTTCCTAAAAAGAGGTGTGTTGTGACCCTACTATATATAATTATATATGAAAAGTGCATCATGTTTAATATTTGCATATGGGGAAATGCATGAATATTTGGCATGGAAAAGAAAAGTAACCTTGAATTCATTTGATAGTGGATTTCATGGATTTATAGTATTATTTGGAAATACTAAAGACATTTTGTCTTAAATTATATTATTTTGGGAAATTGATGCAAAATATTTTGACAAGAAATAGTTTTGAGGACCTTGAGAATATTGTGGATATTTGGTTATTGAAATATCTTATGAAACTACTTGGAAGTAAACTATGTATTTGAATACATTTAACTTGTGAGCTTTTGATGTGGGTTTGCCCTTGTGCTATGATGTTGGTAATTACCCCGTCTTTGTGACAACGTCTTTGTGACGTGTGATTACCCCGTCTTTCTGATGATAAGCTAGGTTGGAGGCTCTCGCTTTGCGTGACACGGGTAAATCCTTGAATGTGTGGGTGAGGCTACTACCCATAGGGCCAAAATACCACATGCAAAAGGGTTACTGTGTGACGCGTCATTCCTTGTTGCTCATGGGAGAAGAGGTAAATCCTTGAGTGTGTGGGTGAGGCTAGGTAGGGCTAAGAGGCCACATGCAAAAAAGGTACTACAAGGCGCGTTATCCCTTGCTGCCTATGGGGGAAATAGGTAAATCCTTGAGGGTGTAGGTGAGGCTAGGTAGCTCCAATAGACCACATGCCAAAAGAGGTACATATCATGCTAGTGTGTTTGGGTTCCGACCTGTCTGTGGCAGTATGATGTCTTAGTGACATTTTTGTCTTTGTGGCACCTTGGGTGAGGTTTCTAGTTTACGAAATGGTATTGGATATTTTTATGTCTCACAGTGAATAAAATATAGTTTCATAGTTATTTTGGAAAGCTTGGTGCTGTATTATTCTTATCATTCTTGTCGTGTTGTTAATGGAATTGATTTTGCATAAATTAAATGAAAATTTCCAAATGATAGCATGTTTTGTAAAATACTCATTATCATGAAACTTGCATTTCTCCCACCCCATTAATTATACTACTTACAGGGTTTTAGCTCATACCAATCTCCTACAATTTTTCAGATAAATTAGCTACACATCGGGCATGGAGCTTAATTTATTGGTGGTGATTGGAGTGCTATATTAAATTGGGAGACTTGGGCCATTAATGGTTGATGACTCAATCTTGCAAAGTTCAAAGAGATCTTACTTAATGCTATTGGAGGTTGGATACTTAAGGTCTGTTAGCCTTGGGTGTCGTATGCCTAGATTTTCTGTTGAGGCTGCATACATTAGAGAGGATCATGACTTTGTGTTTATTTTATTTGGAACGTTGGATTGTTAAGTGTATTTGGAGACACATGATTTGTAGTTTGTATTGCTTGTAAGTGTGTCATAGGGCTCTGACTTGTATTGTGGAGAGTTCAATATATTTATTTATTTTATCAAATGGAAAAAAAAAAAATGACTACAATACCTCTTGAAGGCTCGGTTTTTCATACTTTGGACCCTTTTGGGTGTTTGGGTCTTGACAGGGGAGGGGCATAGCTAATTAATATTTCAACGTCATATCAAGCCAAAGAAATGTTATAAAGTTATACGACTACTATGGGTGCTCGATGACTGAGGAAGAAATTGAAGAGTTGTAGTACTGATGTGGGGATATCACGTGCCCAAAGAGGAAATTCACCCAAGGAGAGGAAGGGATGAGACAAAGGACTTTGAGGCATTCCAGGTGGGAAGAATGGTCTAAAAAGAGAGAATTAGTGAAAATAGGGGAAGTTTCTAGTTTGGAGTAGCCTCTTGCCTCTGCATTAAATTGTGGACAACAACTTTATCAGCTGCATTGATGAGGAAGTGACCTGAACAGTGTAAGTCACAACTAAGCAAACTCCTTCTACCACCTTCTTCAGATATAAAAAGAGACAAGTGTCATAAGGAGAGATTTGTTAGCTAAAGATGGGAGGTCAAGATGTGAAGGAGGGATGATTATATAAAAAAGATAGTGTTTTCAAAGAAAAAGGGAGGTAGACACAAGTATCAAAAAAAAGAAAAAAGAAACAAGAAGAACATTGAGATAAGAGAGTGAAAAGTGCAACTTTCTGTATAACATTGCCCTCCTCGAGCAGGTTTGTGTGGAGACATTTGCTCATCTATTCTATAACATCAGCCCTTTCTTCCTTATTTTTATTCTCGGGCAGAGCCCTCTCTTGTTGTTTGTTTCCCTCTTTTACAAATTTTATTGATTTGAGCTAAGGTTGAACTGTACAACTCACTATTCTAAGTGCGTGGGCCACCACTTTATTTGCTCCTTACAACTACAATAGTTTGAGTATTTGATTATTTTTCTAATGTTATTATTATTTTTTTTTTTGGAGAAACAATCTTAATTTATGTTTATACTAATATTATGGGACATAATTGCTAAACGTCCTGTTTGGGCAAACTAAGCAGTGTTTTGCCCTATTTTTAAAACTAATTAGGGAAATGCCCCTCTTTTGAAAATTGATTTTCTAAAAATTGAGTTAAGCCCTATAGCGGCGTTTTTAAGGAGCCTATAGTGACATTTTCAGGACCTATTGTGGCGTTTTGTAACTCGATTTATATGAAATCGAGTTATAGGCAAAAAAAAATTGCCTACAACTTGATTTAATGAAAGTCGAGTTACAAAACGTCACTATAGGTCCTGAAAATGTCACTATAGGTCCTTAAAAATGCCGTTATAGGGCTCCATAATTTTTTTATTTTTATTTATTTATTTTCTTTTTTTTATAACTCGATTTTGAGATAGTCAAGTTTCAAAAGAGGGGAATTTCCCTAATTAGTTTCAAAAATAGGGCAAAATGCTGCTTAGTTTGCCCAAATAGGGCATTTAGCAATTTTGTCCAATATTATGTCCAGGCGATGCACAGTTTAATTAAAAGATATATGTAAAAAATAAAAACTATATTAATAATTAGTAAGCCACATGATAAAACCCATTAAGATTATGACATATAATACATATAAACATATATTAAGTCACTTTGTATAAACATGGTCTATAATATATAAATTCTACATATTAAAACATAAAATAATGATATATAATCAAAATATATATTATTTGAAACTCTTGCTAATCTAATTTTAAGTGAAGTAAAATTTTAAATTTTTATAATTTAGGAAATATATATTTATTTATAGTAAATTCTTGGTAAAAAAGTTTGATTTACGATATCAAACATTATTAATACTAATATATCTTCACATGCTTTAGTAAAAAAAAAATTCATCTATTCCACAACAATTACTGTAAAATATCAAACATTATTAATACCAATATATCGTTTAGATTCCTAATAATTAAAGTGTTTTTTTGCCAATCTAACAAAATTTTAATGTTCATACATAAGTTTTTTTCACCTTAAATTCTATCTTCCATTCTCTACAATCCTACAAACATATATAATTCTAAGAAATCATTGTCATGCAGAATGGGTGTTGTCGTATCGGCAACATTTTTGACTCCATAAAAATGGGGAAAAGCCGTTATGCATGTTTGGTTTCGTACAACCCTTTTATAAATAATTTACAAAATTAAATATTTACGAATATCAATAAAACAAATGATCAACTAAATAAATGAAAAAAAAAAAAAGAATAATCAAAATTTGTGGCATAAATATGAGATCCACTTGTAGAAAAAAAAAAATCATAACATGATTAAAGGTAGAACATATAATTTGTTTATCAAAAGAAGAGGTAGAGCGTATAACCGATAGAAATTTAATGTGATAAATAATCTCAATAAAAATAAAAAATAAAAAAAAAGAAGAAAGAAAGTGAAAGAAGCTGAACATTTTTAGACTCCTTAAAACACAAGTTGATTAACCTAGTTATTTAGCAAAGTAATTACTTATGTAAATTATTCAAATCTAGGTTAACACAAGTAAATCATATCAAGTAAATAATGCAAAAAATAAAGAACACAACGATATGATAACTTAGGAAAACCAAACCGATAAAAAACCTAGGGAGGATTTAACCTAACTATTCTCAAGGTAAAATAGATCTATTATGAAAGAATTAAAGTTTTACAATAGTGACTTAGACCACTAAAATCCTATTACTACTTTAAGTAGAAAACTTACTACCACAACCACGAGACAACTCTAAGTCCATGGACTACTTCTTTCTTGGATTCACAACAACCACAAGTACTCCCACTTGTGTTTTCTTTAAGTTTTTTATGCAGCAACTGAAGCGATCACCAAGCTCTTGACATCATTCTCGATCTTGATAAGCCTAAGTATGTATGAAGGCAAACGCCTTTAGATCTCTTAAGAGATTCATATACACAGTATATCAACAACCTCTAAAACGTGGTTAGGGTTTTTCTTTCTATACTTGAAGCAAAACATAAAACCCTACACGTCATATGGGCTTGGGTTAAGTTGAAAAATTTTACAAAAAAACAATCTGCACGAGCTTTGATTGATCGAGTCTAATTTTTGATCGATTGAACTTTGCAGATTTACACAATAAATCCTACAATATACTCGATTCCAATTTTACACATAAATACACTTTAAGTAGCTAAATCTAGACTAAATGTTATGATCATGGTTTGCCAATATATACATATTGAAGTTCTAATACATTAGTTCCTAATTTCTTAGAACCTAACAGAAGCGACTAGTCCCACGGCTTCCACTATAGCTTCCATTGGATTAGGATGCTCATGTTGCAAATGCACCTTGAAACCTACAAATCAATAAAACCCAATATAGAACAAAACCATCCAACTAAACATATACACAAAAATACTAAGAATACAAAAAAAATATAACCTATGACGAAGAGAGCATGGTTCGAATAAGGAGTTTGAGGGAGGTGAAGCAAAAATATTTATAATTTAAAATATTTTTTTTCCGATTGATATTATTCCCTTTGATCTAATCTCAAGTTGTAGATATACTTGAAGATAAATATGAAAATAGAATAATTGTTGATAATTTATACACGAAAAAAATGTGAAACTAATTACTGAAAACAAGAACCTAAATTACTACAAAATTTGATTTCTAGATAATTCATAAATTGAAGAGGAAAGATAAAAAAGAATGAGAAGTTGATATTAACAATTAAGGGAAAAAAATAATATGTTAAACTTAATAAATTATAGGAGAAGAAGATAGAAAAAAAAAACTATTATATCTATTTTTTTTATTCTTAAAAATATGAACAAATAAGTGAAATAACGTTGTTGTTTTTCTTGATTGTGTAGTAATATAATTTAAGTAAAAAAATAGTAAAAAATAAATTAATAATAAAAGGATAAGATGAAGAATTTGGATTGTAATCAAATTAAGTTTTTTATAAACTTAGAAATTATAGGAGAAGAAGATAAGAACAAAAAAAAAATTATATCTAATTTTTTTTTGTATATTATATAGTAAATGATTTGTTTCTTTATCAAATGAGAATCGATTAATTTATCTTTATATTTGATTCTTCCCATCTCTCTCTCTCTCTCTCTCTCTCTCTCTCTCTTAAATAAATTAATAATAAAAGGATAAGATGAAGAATTTGGATTGTAATCAAATTAAGTTTTTTATAAACTTAGAAATTATAGGAGAAGAAGATAAGAACAAAAAAAAAATTATATCTAATTTTTTTTTGTATATTATATAGTAAATGATTTGTTTCTTTATCAAATGAGAATCGATTAATTTATCTTTATATTTGATTCTTCCCATCTCTCTCTCTCTCTCTCTCTCTCTCTCTCTCTATGACTCTATTTTTTTTTTTTTTGAGAGAAGAATGTCTATGTATAATTCATGACGTGATTAGTTTGCAACAACTATCTTTGCGTTGGTATACAACTTTGCTCAAAAATCTTTTCAATACACCAACAAATTTGCAATAAAGTGCTTGCTGAAACCGTTTGTATTAAAAAAAAAAGGGTTCTCTGTCCTTTCTTCCTCTGTCAATTTCCAATCACATTGACCATAGAGGCCATAGCATCAAGTATATTCAGCAACTCCCATCCCTAGCAGCTTAAATTTGGGTGTGGTCCAGATGCCTCAAACTCTATACCTAACAAAATGACACAGCATTGTAATTGAAACAAGGCAATAAAGCAAACTTTAAACTCCGAAGTTACCTATTAACCCAATGGTAGTAGTATTTAAGAAGGCATTCCCAATCTGAGAAAGGGAAGAGATTGCATGGGCCAATAACTCACTGGATGTTTAAGATCCCAAACCAAAAATCACCTCATTTCTCATTTATTACATTATTGCCTCACTATGAGGAAGAAATGTTCAGAAAACCAAAAAAGGAAAAGACTAAAAATACCAAAAGACAAGAGCTCGACTTTAATGTGTTCCCAATATCAATGACAAATCGGTATCTAACATCTGCTTTCACAAGTCGCTCCATTGCAGTGTTCACATAATCAATTGGAATAACCTCAATGTCTGCAGTAATGTTGCGTTTGGCTACAAAATCAATCATTTCTTGTGTTTCCTTCATGCCTCCAATGCAACTACCACCCGATAACTTCCTTCCTGTCATTCCATAACATTTATTAATAAACAATTTATTAGTAGAAATGCATAGGCAGCAATTAGGCTTGTACACACAAGATTATTTAATAATAATAATAATAATAAGGAAAATGCTAACGAGTGTCCTTAAGACACTGGTTAATAATCCATTTAAAGAAAGTTTTTATGAGAAATGGAAAAAAAATAATTAATATTTTGATAGCTTTTTTATTTCCCATAAAAGTGATATCAAAATTTTCCTAAAATTGATTATTAATGAGTGCCCTAAGGGCACTCGAAATCTCTTCTTATATTAGCACACACTCTTTCTCATATTTAAATATATTTCATGCACATTTAATACATTTTTTCCTCAAAATTAGCACACACAAAATCTAATAGTTACTCATTTTCAAATCCTAAATTTTAGTTTCTTAAAAATCTCTTCCTATGTAACCTCATTAATAATAGATAAATTCAAATTGAAAAATTACATTAAACTCAAAATAAAAGAGAGCCTTGTCACTCGTGTCGAGCGCGTGTGATGAGGCTAATTGTTATTAGGGTCATGCTAACATAAGAAGGGATTTTCAATTTGAATTTATCTATTATTAATGAGGTTACATAGGAAGAGATTTTTAAGAAACTAAAATTTAGGATTTGAAAATGAGTAAACTATTAGATTTTGTGTGTGCTAATTTTAAGGAAAAAATGTATTAAATGTGGGTGAAATATATTTAAATATGAGAAAGAGTGTTTGATAACATAAGAAGGGACTTTTAAGAAACTAAAATTTAAGATTTGAAAAGTAAACTATTGAGTTTAGTGAGTGCAAGTTTTTAGGAAAAAATGTATTAAACTTGCGTGAAATATATTTAAATAGGAGAAAGAGTGTGTGCTAATTTTTAGGAAAAAATTTTCTCTAGTAGTTTTTTTTTTGGTTGAATTACAATTTATTAATTAAGTATAATGATTATCTAATTAGATTAGGGGTATTTTTGAAACAATAACTAACTTTCTGAATTATCTTAATATATAGAGATAATATTAATAATACACCTAGTTTTATATAATTACTAAGTTATATCAACATAACAAGCAAGTACAAGTACAACAAGACATATCGATTAAATAATTATTAAATATATTTTTATTTATATTTTTTTATATAATATTAAGCATTTATTTTCATGTAATGTTAAATCTTAAATATATATCAAATTAAGAGTAATAATAATTGTAGGGACCAGATTTGGGCACTTCTTCAAGTTGAGATAGTGGGCCCAGATCCAGCTTGCCCTTCAATGAATTTATAGAGAGTGGGCTCAAGAACTATGCCCTAGTAAGGGATGCAACTGCCCTGCATGGTTGCATGTGGGTTTATTAACTTAAACATGAATTGGGGTGCACAATGACGCTCCTCGGACTTGTCTTCCGAAGCTTGGCGTTCTTATTACTTCTTTTAAGATTGATTACAAAGGTCGAGAGGACACAAGTCGCTACAGTACTCCTTCATGCAAATCTTCCGTCCCTTTTCAAGAGAGACTCGTTACGTTGTATACCTCTCTAAACTGATCCTAACCCTCCATTTGTTGATCAGCCAGGCCACCACTTGAGAGCTTGTCCCATCAGCCGCATCCCCATTCCCCCAGTGGGTTGCAGCACCCAAGACAGCACTGTTCAGGAGTCTTGTCCTCATTAATGCGGCCAGGACGTCAGTTGAGGGTATTCAATGTGGAGGTGACAGCTCGCCTAAGACTTGCTCCTTCGCCGTGCTCCCGTCACCAACGCGTGGCACTGGCCCCTCTCCTCCTCGGATATTCAAGAAGACCCCTCTTTGGTGGAGTGGTGCTCATGTTCTTCCGAGGTCTCGGATGTCCAAGGATGGGGTCATCCTCGGATATGTTCCTCGGGGTCCGGACATCATGCATTCATCTTCGGACCCCTCATGCACCCTCGGCGCGGGCCTCTGGGCCTGGCTTGAAGTGGGCCGAGGCTGCCTGATTCTCTGGCCCCACAATAGCCCCTCAAAATCTTGCTGCACGCATTCTCGGGCGGGGAGAAGGGTTTTGACATCCTCGGGCCTGCTCCGTGCTTAGTCGAGCCTTACACCCCGTCAGCACTGGGGTCTATTCATCTGCCCAAGGCGCGTTGCTGACGTTTCGGAGCGCGTAACATGCCCTTCATTAAATTTGGGCGGCTCTGTACCCCCCACGTTCAATGAGGAGTTACCAATCTAACAGTGGAGGTTTGTCTCGCATTTATGGGCGGGAAAACCCATATGGTTCTTCGATTTGGGGTATAAATACCCATTTGAACTGCTTCTTCCTGTTTCTTATTTGCAATCAAGAATTCTCGCGCGTCCCTCCTAAGTTCAACCACACTCTCACTCACATCTCCAGCACAAAAAGCCTGTCCGAGGAGCTCCTTCTCTTTCAGTAAGTCGCTCTATCCCTCTCTGAGCTCTCTTCCTCTTCACCCCTTCTTCTCCTTCGCCTATTCTTTCTTAGTTCCTTTAGGTGTCAATTGGGATGGGTAAGTTTAAGAAATACGTCTACACTGAGGAGGCGATGGAGAAATTCATCGCCGACTATGAGATTCCCAGCAATGTAGGTTTGAGGTACTGTGAGGATGGGGATTAGCTCTTACAAAGATAGGAGGGCGAAGTGGTGATTCCTATTATCGCCTTTCTCGAGGGGGGGATGAGGATCCCCATGGGGCCGGTGATGAGGGGCTACCTTACGCACTTCCGGTTGGCCCCCACCTAGTGCGCAATAAATGTCCTTAGGATTTTGGGCTGTGTGGACGCCCTGAACGAGAAGATGGGGCTAAGGTTGACCCACCATGACGTGAACTGGTGCTACAACCTTCAGCTCCTTAAGGGCAAGTCCTATTACCTGAAGACGAGGGATGACAGGGTACGGCTCATCCAGTGCCTCCTTGAGTCCAGCAAGGGGCTGAACGAGGATTTTCTTATCGTGTCCAGGGAGTGGCACGATGGCCTTCACTGCCCAACAACGGAGAGAATACCAGGTGGGGCATTGGGAGTAGGAGGGGTTTCAAGTTCTTTTGTCTTTTTCCTTTTTTTTTTTTTTTTTCTAATGTGGTGGCGTTTTCTCCTTGCAGACCCGCACGCCTTTGAGCGCCACTTCCACCTGGTCAACTGGGAGGATTTGTAGAAGGTACTGAGGGCATCAGTTTTTGTAAACGAGGACGACCATCAAGTTAGAGCCGCCCACAAAATCTTGGGGTATACTCCTGTCCAGAAATCATTCCCGGTTCCGAAGCACGTGATCCGAGTGAACGATCCTCGGCTTCAGAAAATTACTGTGATTGAGGACGGATTTCTGTTCCCCGAGGAGCCCTCTAATCCAGAAGTTGTCACCCTAGCCGTCCCCTCTTCTTCCCACGTATTTGCCGAGGCTGCCGAGGAGGATCCAGAG
>NW_027070172.1:60247-75358 GCF_002906115.3 Quercus suber
TTTTAAATTTCAAGAACCAATAGGGTTCACTTAAAACTTCAGGAATCAAAATCACTCCACAAGTAAACTTTAGAAAAAGTATTATGTTTATAATACTTTCACAACAAATTAATAGCATGACTGATCATAAAGAAATAGTTGTGGTCAACGAAGAAGACACACAGAGACATTGATCATTTTATTTTCTATTTTCAAAAACTTGTTTTTGGGAATATAAAGAAAAAAAAATCTTTTATTTTTGAAATCAAAAACATGTTTGGTTAGTTGAAATTAAAAAATAGTTTTTGGAAGAAAAAAAATGAAAATACTAAAATATATTATTACTAAGATTTGAACTTTAATGCTAACTCATTAAATGAGACAGATTCATTAAATTAAATCCATATTTTCAATGACTTTTGAAAATTAGAAACTGAAAACAATTTTTTACATGTTTTTAGTTTCCTTCACAAATTGAGTTTTGAGAACAGTTTTTGTTTTCTGTCCATTTTGAGTTGCCAAACAAGTTTTTTAATTTCAAAAATAGAAAATTATTTTTGGAAACAAAAAATAAAGGGAAAAAGCAGTTACCAAACATACCCTTAGTATGTGTAAAATAACTAATAAGCAATAACCAATGCTCCAAGAAAAAATGACCAATGTCTCTCAAAAAAAAAAGGGGGGGGGAATGAGAAGACAGAAAGTGTGGCATGTGAGAACTAAGAAGGGGTAAGAAACTCCTCTTCCTTAGCCTTTCCTTTCCTGGTTCCAGAAAGATAGGAGTAGTCAGCAAGAATGTTTCAGTTTTATATCCCCATTTGCTAAGCCAATACGTCACCAAACCCTCAAGTTGAACAGTCCCTTATACCTAGTACTATATATATACATATATATATATATATAGAGGTACATTGAGTTCCCATTTGCTAAGATATATAATACCTCACCAAACCCTCAACAGTCCATTATATAATCTAGTACTATATATATAAAGAGGTATATTTTATTACTATATCACAAACTTACTAGTCTTTACTGGCATTGGGGGATTGCATTTCTATAACATTCCAATTGTTTCTTCATATATAGCTGCTTTCTAGAGAAAATTCAATGGCGAAATCACCAGAGGTTAAGCACCCCAACAAGGCCTTTGGCTGGGCAGCCAGAGATACTTCTGGCCTCCTCTCTCCCTTCAATTTCTCAAGAAGGTCCTCTCTCTCTCTCTCTCTCTCTCTCTCTCTCTCTTATCCATTGTTTGATTTTGTTTTTCGTTATCATTTTTTTATGCCATTATAATCATTTTGTTTTCCTTATATACTATGGGGAGAACAGCCAATAAAAACGAAATTGGATTATTCAATTATACTTTTGTTATGTAATTTGAAAAGGCTTGCATTTTTTGTTTTTTTTTGGGTGAAAGACAATAGTGAAAAGGCTTGCATTTATTCTAATTTTTATTTTGTTTTATTTGACCATTTTACTGTGTTATTATAAAGATTATATATATATATATATATATATATATTAATAATTCAATACCTAGGGATGGTAGATTTGAATCTAGACATTCATATTGTAAATACAAAAAGTGTCAATTGAGCTACAAAACTTTTAACTTCTTTTACCTATAAACAATTCGATAATTAGAGAAAGAGAAACACCTAGATTGAAGACAAGGGCTTTTGGCTTTATTTGATCAATTAATCACAGTGCGTGTGGTGATTACCCAATTAGTATTGATATTGATCCATCCTTTTCAACTTTTTTTTTTTTTTTTGGTTCTGAATTGTTGGTTTGTGCTAAATATAAAATGGTATGGTATGTTTGTACTTTGTAGGGCAACGGGAGAGAAAGACGTAACGTTTAAAGTTCTTTTTTGTGGGATATGTCACTCGGGTCTTCACATGGTCAAGAACGAATGGGGCACATCCACCTACCCATTTATCCCTGGGTATGTTAACATTAATGTTTCCTAGGAATCATACATCTATCACTATATCTTTACATAGGAATAAAGAATTGTTTTGTATTAAATATTAGGAAGTATGTACAATTTATTTGAGATGCTGCACCCATGTTGGGGACACTTGACATGTCTAGGACACTTTTGCATGCATCCCAACCATATCATTTTTAAAAAATAAAAACAACTACAAAACACATCTAGGACACAAAAACAGGAAGAATCAAATGCGATTTCACAAAACAAAGAAAACATTCATGCTTTGAATGGTAATAATGCATTTGAAAATTAATAAATATCTCTATTCTTGGTTTATATTCTAATTCCTAGACACTCTTTAATAGTCATGAATTTGCTTCATTAATTATTATGGGGCCAGAGAATCAGGCAGCCTCGGCCCACTTCAAGCCAGGCCCAGAAGCCCGCGCCGAGGGTGCATGAGGGTCCGAGGATGAATGCACGATGTCCGGGAAAAAAAAAAAAAAAAATGTTGAAAAGGATGGATCAATATCAATACTAATTGGGTAATCACCACACGCACTGTGATTAATTGATCAAATAAAGCCAAAAGCCCTTGTCTTCAATCTAGGTGTTTCTCTTTCTCTAATTATCGAATTGTTTATAGGTAAAAGAAGTTAAAAGTTTTGTAGCTCAATTGACACTTTTTGTATTTACAATATGAATGTCTAGATTCAAATCTACCATCCCTAGGTATTGAATTATTAATATATATATATATATATATAATCTTTATAATAACACAGTAAAATGGTCAAATAAAACAAAATAAAAATTAGAATAAATGCAAGCCTTTTCACTATTGTCTTTCACCCAAAAAAAAACAAAAAATGCAAGCCTTTTCAAATTACATAACAAAAGTATAATTGAATAATCCAATTTCGTTTTTATTGGCTGTTCTCCCCATAGTATATAAGGAAAACAAAATGATTATAATGGCATAAAAAAATGATAACGAAAAACAAAATCAAACAATGGATAAGAGAGAGAGAGAGAGAGAGAGAGAGAGAGAGAGGACCTTCTTGAGAAATTGAAGGGAGAGAGGAGGCCAGAAGTATCTCTGGCTGCCCAGCCAAAGGCCTTGTTGGGGTGCTTAACCTCTGGTGATTTCGCCATTGAATTTTCTCTAGAAAGCAGCTATATATGAAGAAACAATTGGAATGTTATAGAAATGCAATCCCCCAATGCCAGTAAAGACTAGTAAGTTTGTGATATAGTAATAAAATATACCTCTTTATATATATAGTACTAGATTATATAATGGACTGTTGAGGGTTTGGTGAGGTATTATATATCTTAGCAAATGGGAACTCAATGTACCTCTATATATATATATATATATATGTATATATATAGTACTAGGTATAAGGGACTGTTCAACTTGAGGGTTTGGTGACGTATTGGCTTAGCAAATGGGGATATAAAACTGAAACATTCTTGCTGACTACTCCTATCTTTCTGGAACCAGGAAAGGAAAGGCTAAGGAAGAGGAGTTTCTTACCCCTTCTTAGTTCTCACATGCCACACTTTCTGTCTTCTCATTCCCCCCCCCTTTTTTTTTTGAGAGACATTGGTCATTTTTTCTTGGAGCATTGGTTATTGCTTATTAGTTATTTTACACATACTAAGGGTATGTTTGGTAACTGCTTTTTCCCTTTATTTTTTGTTTCCAAAAATAATTTTCTATTTTTGAAATTAAAAAACTTGTTTGGCAACTCAAAATGGACAGAAAACAAAAACTGTTCTCAAAACTCAATTTGTGAAGGAAACTAAAAACATGTAAAAAATTGTTTTCAGTTTCTAATTTTCAAAAGTCATTGAAAATATGGATTTAATTTAATGAATCTGTCTCATTTAATGAGTTAGCATTAAAGTTCAAATCTTAGTAATAATATATTTTAGTATTTTCATTTTTTTTCTTCCAAAAACTATTTTTTAATTTCAACTAACCAAACATGTTTTTGATTTCAAAAATAAAAGATTTTTTTTTCTTTATATTCCCAAAAACAAGTTTTTGAAAATAGAAAATAAAATGATCAATGTCTCTGTGTGTCTTCTTCGTTGACCACAACTATTTCTTTATGATCAGTCATGCTATTAATTTGTTGTGAAAGTATTATAAACATAATACTTTTTCTAAAGTTTACTTGTGGAGTGATTTTGATTCCTGAAGTTTTAAGTGAACCCTATTGGTTCTTGAAATTTAAAAAATGAGAGTTTTTAGTCCCTTCGTCAATTTTCATTAGTTTATTTATCTATGTGTCTTATAGAACAATAATGTATAATTTTTTAGGATAAAGTTTAGTTACAAAATTGGTTATAGCCTTAGGCTACAACCTTAATATCTTTTTATCATAGTTGAATTTTAACAAATCCACTATTAGATTAGATCTTCTTCTTATGTACTCAATGCTTGCAAAATTTCTAAAAAATTAAAAATCAATAGCTACATCATCAATAAATTGTTTAAATTGCAAGTCTTTATAGTTTAAAATTTGACATGTGTATTATGAGTGTAAATAACATGCAATTCAACGGTTAGGTTTTCATAATATATAGTAATGTTTATTTTATTGAGTAAGGTTGCAGCCTTAGACTATAACTAATAATTTTTTAACTAAACTTTGTCCTAATGACAATATTTTTGTAATTAAAAAATGGACAAATTTTAATTGCAAATTTGGTTGGAACCTAAGCCTATAACCTTACTCAATAAAATAAATATTACTACATATTTTAAAAATCTAATCGTTGAATTACATGTTTTTTACGCTCTTAATATAAATGTCAAATTTTGTGTCAATTAGATATTGTCAACTATATATTATTTAATATATGATCTATAAGTTTATATTTTATGCATTAAACTACAAATACTTGACATTAAACAATTTATTGATGACATAACTATTAATTTTTAATTTTATAGAAATTGTGCAAGCATGGAAGATATAAGAAGAATATGTAATCCAATGGTGAATTTGTCCAAATTCGCCTCTAATAAAAAAAATATTTAGTAAGGTTGTAATTTAAGGTTACAATCAATTTTGTAGTTAAACTTTATCTTTAAAAAAATTATACATAATCCCAATTTGTCAAATCAGACTTAATCCCAATCTCTCGAGAACCCAAATCCCTTTAGCCTCCACGCTGGGCTACACAGTAATACCGAATAATAACTGTAGCCACAGTCGCCGAAGACAAAATCCAAATATCATTACTGGTCTTCACAACTACCAAATAAGAGCATCTCTAATAGATTAGCTAAATCTATTTTTTGGAGAACAAACCCCAAAAATCAGCTTCAACAGATTCTTCAAATGCAAAACTTTTCCAAATTTTTTTTTGAAGTTGCTACAATGCTTCTCTAGATATAGAAAACAATGTAGCAACTTCATATGAATTTTTCTACTTAAAAAAAATCATATAACTCAATAAAAAAACAATTCTTTCTCTCTCCTCTCACAATGGCTACAAACACTCAGAACGGCTACAAACACAACAATCCTTTCTCTTAAACATCTCTCAACTCAAGCATAATATTCAAAATACAAACTCAAAAACACAATCTTAAAATTAATCAAATCATAACAATAAAAGCAAAAAAAAGAAAAAAGAAAACAAAGAGACAGAAGCCATTTGACCCATCTAGGCTACGTTGGGGAGGAAGATGAGCAGCGGTAGAGTGAAAGGCATGGATTGGCATAGTGAACACCGATTTTGCACTTGCTCGTGTCCTTTGATCAACGGTGGAGCAAGCAAGATATCTCTCGCTTGTTTTTTCTTTGTTTCTTATCACATAGAGAGCTAGAAAGTGTTCTAGAATCAAGGAGAGAGAGAGAGAGAGAGAGAGAGAGAGAGAGAGAGAGAGAGAGAGAGAGAGAGAGAGAGAGAGAGAGAGAGAGAGAATGAAGTAGAAAAGGAAAAGAATAGAGGATAGAGATAGGAGTGGAATACGTGTGTGGTGGAGAAAAAATTAAGAAAAAAAAACGCATGGATGAAATTAAGAGAGGAAAAAAAAATTTAAAGAATAAGAAATGATAATTAAGAAATGTTACCACAATATTTTCATAATAAATTAGAACTAGTAACAACTTTCCACATAAGATTTTAATGTGATTCTTGTGAAAGTATTGTGAAAAATATTGTAGATATAACACTTCTCACTTAAAAATATAGTTGTTGGGAATGAATATAGTAAGAATAAATGATGATAAAAAAATAATAAAGAATAAATGAAGAAATAATATTTAAATGATATGGAGAAAAAATAGAGAATTTATTAGAAAATATATTTGAAAAAATAGGTAGGTAAAAACAAAATATCACTACTCACTGTTTGATAAAAATTTAGATATTCTCTAACAAGCCACAAGTGTTGACTCCAAATTTCAAGCCCAAAGCTCAAACGTGTCAAGATGGAAATTGTTTTGCTTATCTTATTTATTTACTAGCTATTTGCAAAGATCCGGCCATCAGGTTTCTGAAAAAAAAAAAAAAAAAACTGTATACAGGTTTTGAATAATCATCACTCTTGAAACGTTTTTCTGCTAATCCAATTTCGCCGCCTGAAGCATTTTTTTTTCTAATGTGAATCCAAATTGTTTTGTTAAAAATTGGAAATAAATAATTTCTTTTGTATAGAATCATAGATTTAATCTTTTATGTAGGCTGTAGCCATCTTCGAGTCTGAGCTTGAAGGAGATCTTGTATGTATTGGCATTTTTTAAGCCAGTTGTTGTAAAGGATCATCAAGGCTTGATGTGACTTTGGTCGGTTAAAGAGATTTGGGCTGTTTGGGGATTGGGACAAAGTCTCATTTGTCAAAATTTGACGAGAGTTGGTGCCTATTTGCAAAATTTAATATAAAAAATAGGGTAAATTCTAAAAAACACCTTTGAAGTTTGGATTAATGTTAGGTCCAAGATATTCTGAAAATGACCAATTTAGTCCAAGACAAAAAAACCGTTACGCTGTTATTACCATTTTTATTTCCTCCTATCCTTTTTTTTTTCTTTCTCACTCCTGTTTGTCACTCTGTTTCCTCTCTTCTTCCTCATAACTCTCCTTCTCCCTCTCATCCTCTCTCTCTCTCTCTCTCTCTCTCCAAGCCGATCCACTCTCCTCCCTCTCAAGCCTTTATTTCTCTCGTCCGTGCCTCTTTTCTTCATAGTGGTGCATGAGTTTGGTGGCTGTGAGTTGTAGTTTGGGTGGTTTTTGCAGTGGTGGTGCGTTTTCTAGTGGTTGGTTTTGGTTTGTTGATGATTTTTTTGGTGGGCATTGATGTGTGGTTGGATGGTTTTGGGTTTTTTTTTTCTTTGGGTTTTGTGGCCGGCGGTGGGTTTCGGTGGTGGTGGTGGGCTCTGATGTGGTTGGTTTGTTTTGGGTTTGTGGGTTTTTTTTTTTCTTTGGGTCTTGTGGCCGGCGATGGTGGTGGGATCTGATGTTTGTGTGGTTTGTTTTGGGTTTTGGGGTTTTCTTTTCTTTGGGTTTTGTGGCCGGCGGTGGTGGTTTTCGGTATGGGGTGGATTAGCAATGGAGGATGCTATGGTTTTTTTGGGTCTTGAAGCTATGGTTTGGCTAGGTTTTATGGCTGGTGGTGGTAGTAGCAGATCTGAGGTTAGAGAGGGAGGTGGGGTTTTGGCTGTGAGAATCAAAGGAACCACCGAGAGGAGGGAGAGTAGGAGAGCAGGTTTGTGAGGAAGAAAGACAAGAAAAGAAAATTGTAACGGAGGACCAAATTGATTATTTTAAGGATCAAATTGATTATTTTAAAAATATCTTGGACCTAATTCTCATTAATCCAAATCTTAGGGGTGTTTTCTACAATTTACCTTAAAAAAATATTGTCACATCACTTAAAACATTAAGCATACCATTGGATGTGGAGGAGGGACTAAAAACCTTCCCCTTTTTCACTTAAAACATTAGAAACTAGAAAGACTAAGTAGGTAAATTTTAAGTAGAAACTAGAAAGTCTTGATAGGTAAATTTTATGGACCAACAAAGTATTTTTGCAATTCTTTAATGTATGTTATTTTGGGGATGTTTTTAACTCTATGCATTACTTTTATTATGGTTATATTGATTGGGTAAATGTATACATTTAAAATAAAAAAAAGATTAAGATGTGAACAAGCAAAATGACATAGCATTGTAATAGAAGCCAGTTAATGAAGCAAACTGAAATTTCTGTGTATATTAACACAATGTTATTAGCACTTAAGAAGACATATTCCCAATCTGAAAAGGGAAGAGATTGCATGGGACTATAACTCACTGGATGTTTATCCCAAACCAAAAATCACTTCATCCCTCATTTATCATAAATGCAACCCATTACATATTTGCCTCACTATGAGGAAGAAATATTCAGAAAACCGAAAAAGAAAGACTAGAGTCTACGAGATACCAGAAGATAACTCAATCAACTAAAAGGTATTCTCATCTCACCAGTGAGCCATACTAAAAAATCAGTAAAAATCAATTGCTCGACTTCAATGTGTTCCCAATATCAATGACAAATCGGTATCTGACATCTGCTTTTAGAAGTCGTTCCATTGCAATGTTCACATAATCAATTGGAATAACCTCAATGTCAGCTGTTATGTTGTGTTTGGCTGCAAAATCAATCATTTCTTGTGTTTCCTTCATGCCTCCAATGCAACTACCACCCACTAACTTCCTTCCTGTCATTCCATAACATTTATTAATACACAATTTATCAATGCAAATGCAAATGCAAATGTAGCAATTAGGCTTGTACAACACTAAAGAATATAATAATAATACACCCAGACTTATATAATTACCAAGTCCTATCAACATAACAAACAACTTCGGATCCCCTTTTCAGATTCAAATGTAACAATTGTCTTACCCATTAGTAATGGAAAGACTGGTAACTCAAGTGGCTTCTCTGGTGCACCAACCATAATGAGCTTTCCTTGTGTTTTCAATAGACCAATTAGAGGCAAGAGAGGGTGTTGAGCAGAAACTGTATCAATGATACCATCCATTGTCCCCTGGGCAGCCTATATAGTAGATAAGTTAGGAACTTAGATAATGTACACTTACTGTAACTCACACATGCTAACTTGACAATGCAACATGTTAACATTTCAGTACCTGCATCTGGTCTTGGTCTTTGCTAACCAAAAAGGAGTCAGCACCAAGGTGTTCCAAAGCTTCCTTCTTCTTGTTGGGTGATGTACTAATCACTGTCACCTTAACTCCCATAGCTTTAGCGAACTTCACTGCAACATGGCCTAGACCACCAAGGCCAACCACACCCACATGCATACCAGGTTTGTCTAGTCTATAAAATCTCAAGGGACTGTACACTGTGATCCCAGCACAAAGGAGAGGGGCACCAGCATCAAGTGGAAGGTTGTCTGGAATACGGACCACAAAGTGCTCATCAGAAACCATGGTGTCAGAGTAGCCTCCATATGTGATGGTTCCATCATAGTACTTAGCACCATAGGTGAGAATCATTTTGGGGCAGTAATTTTCAAGGTGGTTGACACAGTTATCACAAGAATGACATGCACCAACCATACAGCCAACGCCAACCTTGTCTCCAACTTTGAACTTCTGTACTTTGCTCCCCACCTCCATCACTACTCCTACAATCTCATGCCTACATTGTCCAATTCAGTTCCCATGATTTCAATATTTTATGAAGTAATAAAATACATTCACTCTGTTTCATCAATAATGTATCAACATGTAATGGACATATAGCATGTGAAGTATGGGAAAGTGTTGAATTGAAATGCATACAATGTTTAATCTATTTAAGTTACACATTTGTTTACAATGTTTAGTCCTTCCATCAATCCTTTATACAAACTATGTTGTTACATTCCATTTATTTTCAAAAATATAACTGTCATTTAGGATTTAACCGAGTAATATGGATGGAGTGGCTACATTGAAAATGTACATATATTACAGAAATAATATTCCTAGGAAACGTTAACATTAACATTCCCATGTATCAAAAAAAAAAAAAAAATAACATTCCCATGTATCAAAAAAAAAAAAAAACATTAACATACCCAGGGATAAGTGGGTAGATGGACGAGCCCCATTCGTTCTTGACCATGTGAAGATCTGAGTGGCATATCCCACAAAAAAGAACTTTGAATGTTACGTCCTTCTCTCCCGTTGCCCTGCAAACATACCATACCATGTTATATTTAGCAGAAACCAACAATTCAGTACTACAATTAAAAAAAAAAAATGTTAAAAAGGATGGATCATTATCGATAATAGCTGAGTAATCTCCATGCACCATGATTAATTTTGATCATGGTCTAGACTCAGATCCCCATCCCCAAGTAACGAATTTTTTTTATAAAAAAATTCTCTATAATATCACAATAGAATAAATGAAGCCTTTTCACTATTGTCTTTCATCCAAAAAATGAAAAGAAAAAGGAATGCATAACAAAAAGATCAAATTTCATTTTAGATAAAAATGCTTGGTATAATTGAATGATCCAATTTCATTTTTATTGGCTCTTCTCTCCCATAGAATATGAGGAAATCAAAATGATTATAAGGGAAGATTGGATGAGAGAGAGAGAGAGAGAGAGAGAGAGAGGACCTTCTTGAGAAATTGAAGGGAGAAAGGAGGCCAGAAGTATCCCTGGCTGCCCAGCCAAAGGCCTTGTTGGGGTGCTCAAGCTCTGGTGATTTCGCCATTGAATTTTCTCTAGAAGGCAACTATGAAGAAACAATTACAGCGTTATAGTAATGCAATGCCTATAGGATAGTAATGACTAGTAAATAAGTTTGTAATATAAGTCCCACCAATGTACCTATATATATATATAGTAGTAGAAATGAGGGACAGTTAGTGTGGTGACGTATAGGCTTAGCAAATGGGAGTGAGAGTCTGACATCAGACAAAATTTCAAACTTTCTTGTTGACCACTCTGCACTTTGCTCTTACCAGGAAAAGTTAAGGAAGAGGAGTTTCTTACGACTTCTTAGTTATTTTGCCACGTCTTCTCCTTATTAAAAAAAAAAAAAAAAAAATTCTTTTCCCACACTTTCGGTCGGTCTTGTTGATCCGTACGTTCTCCTATTTGTAGTTTTTGCTGTTTAGAACTCTAGGCATGGTAGGTAAAAAAAAACACTCATTTTTTATTTTCAAACATTATTTTATTTATTTTACAAACCCGAGCAATAAATACACTTATCAGTCATTTTAGCTTTGGCAAGCTTCTTGTCCGTTGGAGGCTTAGACCATCTCTAGCAATCTCTCCAAATTTTCTTTAAATTTTTACCTATTTGGAAAATGAATGGTGATTCTAGGCATGGGAGGTAAAAAAATCACTTATTTTATATTTTCAAACATTATTTTATTTATTTTACAAACTCAATCAATAAATACACTTATCAGTCATTTTAGCTTTGGCAAGCTTCTTGCCCGTTGGAGACTTAGGCCATCTCCAGCAGTCTCTCCAAATTTTCTCTAAATTTTTACCTATTTGGAGAATAAACAGTGATATTTAGCTTTTACCTATCTACTTTTTCTAATACACTTTCCAACAGATTCTCTATTCTTTTTTTTTTTATCTCATTTAAATATTATTTCTTCATTCATTATTTATTCTTTTTTTAATCATCATTTATTCTTTTTTTAACAACTATATTTTTCAATGAGAAGTGCTATGTTTACAACATTTTACGCAATACTTTCACAACAAAATTTATGTGGAAAGTTGTTACTAGTTCTAATTTGAACCCACCACTGAAATTATTTTTTTACTTGCCAATATTAACTAATAACAATCTGTTACTTAAAATTTATTGTGAAAATATTGTAGTATGTTTACAACATTTTTACAACTATATTTTTCAATGAGAAGTGCTATATTTACAATATTTTACGCAATACTTTCACAACAAAATTTATGTAGAAAGTTGTTACTAGTTCTAATTTGAACATACCACTGAAATTATTTTTTTACTTGCCAATATTAATTAATAACAATCTGTTACTTAAAATTTATTGTGAAAATATTGTGGTAGTATTTTTCAATTAGAATTTTTTATTTTTCCTTTATCTTTTTTTTTTTTCATCCACACGTTTATTTTCTTTTCTTTTTTCTTCTTTTTTCTCCTCCACACCTTTCCCTTTATCTCTATCTTTTCTTTTCTTTTTTTCTTTTTCTTTTCTTCTCTCTAGCACTTTCTGGAGCCTTATTTTTTTTATTTTTTTTATTTTTTTTTTTGGCTGGAGTTCTGGGAGAACTTTTCTTTTCTTTTTTTCTTTTCTTCTCTTCGGCTGGAGCTCTAGGAGCACTTAGCAGCACTTCGGCTGGAGCTCTCTCTCACACATGAAGATCGTCTGCTTGTCCTTCTCCCACCAACGCATTTCCTCCTCCCCACCGAGGCTTAGATGGGTTAGCTTTGCTTTTTTTTTCTCTCTCTCTCTCTCTCTCTCTCTCTCTCTCTCTCTCTAATTTGATTAGTTTTAAAATTGTGATTTGTTTTTTTTTTTTTTTTTTTTTTTTTTTTTTTTTTTTTTTTTTTTTTTTTTCGGCTGGAGTTCTGGGAGAACTTTTCTTTTCTTTTTTTCTTTTCTTCTCTTCGGCTAGAGCTCTAGGAGCACTTAGCAGCACTTCGGCTGGAGCTCTCTCTCACACATGAAGATCGTTCGCTTGTCCTTCTCCCACCAACGCATTTCCTCCTCCCCACCGAGGCTCAGATGGGTCAACTTTACTTTTTTTTTTTTTTTCTTCTCTAATTTGATTAGTTTTAAAATTGTGATTTGAGTTTGTATTTTGATTGAGACTGAATTTAGAGATGTTTGAGAGAAAAGATCAAGAATAGTTCTATTTTTTTATTTTATTTTATTTCATTTGGTTTATGAGAAAAATTATTTTCATGTTTGGATTGAATTTTGAGTTTTGTAGCCGTTGAGATAAAGAAGAGAGACGGAGTGAAGAAGAAAGAGAAAGGAAGGAAAGAGAAAAAAATATTTTTTTAATTCAACCGGTATTAGTTTAATGAGAAATAATATTTGCATTAGCTACAGTGATTGCTACAGTGCTCTCTAAGCCTGGAGAGCTATTGTAGCAACTAAAAAAAAAAAAAAAATTGAAGATAGAGAGGCTATTGGAGGGTTGTTTTTTTGTGAACAGTAACTTTTCTCTCCAAAATTTGGAGATGCTCAGAGTAACTAGTAGCCTTCACATGAGCCCCACTATTCTCACTGCTCGAAGTTGCGGCGCATACACCCATCTGTTCCCTAAGATTTTCTAACGTATCCTTTTGCGTGTGCAAAGCAATTTCCTTTCTAATCACCTCGGCTTGCCCACCTTCTCTCTCTCTATTGGAACTTGTTGTAGAGTTGTTCACGTCATTGTCAGAGGTATTTGGTCCCAACTCTTGACTTGCTTTTGTCAAATTGCTTTTCACTAATTTTTCTCCATGCTTGCTAGGATGAGCATTCTCATCAGCTCTCTCATAAAAAAAATGTCATTTTGACAAATCAAAAACCTACTTAATCATTTTAGCACATCATTTTACAATTCACCATTTATCACATCTTCTATTTTTCAATTCTATATATTAAAATAATATATTCCAATATTAAAATAACATTAAAAAAACCAACAATATATAAAAATACAAAATAAAAAAACCAACCACCCCCACCACAACCCACAGCCCACCCCGCTGCCAACAACCATCAACGCCCCACCCACATCCTACCCACCACCATCTCACACCAGAAATAACATAGCAAAGCACCAAAACCACCACCATAGAAAAACAAAAACAACAAAAAACACATTCCAACCACATCCCACACACCCACCCACTATCGCCGCTAACCCATCCACCGCCGACCCACCACCCATCAACACCCCACATCCCACCCCACCACCGTCTCACACTAAAACCACCACAGCAGGACACCAAAACCACAACCACAGAAAAACAAAAAGAACAACAAAAAACACAAAGATTGGCATCAGGTGGCGCAGTAAGGCTGAATGAAAGAGAGAAAAGCCACCCACTGTTGAACCCACCCATTAAATCACTGCAAAAAAAAAAAAAAAAAAAAAAAAAAAAAAAAAAAAAAAAAAAAAAAAAAAAAAAAAAAAAAAAAAAAAAAAAACCCATAGCAACAAAGATCGGCAAGGCTGAATAGAAGAGAGAAAAGCCACAAAAATGAGAAGGAAAAAGAGTGAAAGAAGAGATGGGTTGATAGGAATGTCCGAGGAATAATGAGAGAGCAAAGAAAAACAAAAGGAATAAAGTGATGAGAGAGGAGAGAGAAAGATGAATAAAAAAAACAATAAACGGAAATGGCATTTGGATCCGTACGCTCTAAAAAATGAGAGCGTACTATAGCATGTTCTATAATTTTAGCACATTTAGCACACCTGATGAGGGTTCGTTTTTGTGTTTGGTGTGCCAAATGTGCCAAATATTTGACATTTGGCACATTTGAGAGAGCTGATGAAAATGCTCTTAGTTTCACAGGCTTGTCCATTTCGGGCTATATTCTTTTTCCTCATTATTAAGGTTGCATTTGGATTAATATAGGCAAAAATACAAAACTGACATTGTAACTTTTAGCTTTTATCATTTCAGTCATCTAACTTTCAGTTTTGTCATTTCAGTCCTCTAAGTTTCAATTTTTATCAATTCAACATTCCGTTAAACATTGTCTCCGTTAAGTGACTTAAAAAAAAAAATCATAATTAAAGGAAAAAAAACTGTTATTAAAAAAAAAAAAAATTGTAAAGGGAACAACGTTGATCCCCTTCCCCTGAAATCAAAGACTCTGACATATAAACAGTCCTCCCTGACTAGAAACTCGACAAACCTAGGGACAACCCCAGATTGAATTACTTCCTCAATTGGAGGGCTTCTTTCTGTAATTTCAAAATTTCACCAATATACATATATTATCAATCACATTCATTATTTTACATAAAACATCATCAATAAGAATACATAAATTAAAAATATCAATAGAAAGCAGCTTTCGAAATTGAGTAGTGGCCTCCAATTGCAAGTTGCTATTAGTAGACCAAACCCCAGAAACCATCAGAGGAAGACTCTCCAACTGTACCACAACAATCAAAACCAAAAACGCAGCATTTTTAATCAAAACC
>NW_027070172.1:77555-159024 GCF_002906115.3 Quercus suber
TGAGGAAGTTGAGGCCAAACGAGAGAGCTGAGGTCCGCCGTAACTGATACAAGGTGGTGGTGGAAGCCGATGAGGGTTGCTAGGATGAGGACAACATGATGGAGATCTACAAGACCAAGAGCAAGTGCGAGGAGAGCTTGCAGAAGAAGCCTGCGAAGGCCTTCAAGCCACTCACCAACAATCCTTCTTTTCCTTTTCACGCCTCCACCACCACCACCGTTAAAAAGAAGGTAACTTCTTCTACTACTACTCTCATCCAATTTAATGTTGTTGATAATGATTCGTGCTTTTCTAGGGTTTCACTGTTTGATCTTTTAAATTTTTTAGGGATTTTGGGTTTCTGGGTTTTGATTAAAAATGCTGCGTTTTTGGTTATATATCTTAGCAAATGGGAACTCAATGTACCTCTCTCTCTCTCTCTCTCTCTCTCTCTCTCTCTCTTTATATATATATATATATATAGAGAGAGTACTAGGTATTAGGGACTGTTCAACTTGAGGGTTTGGTGACGTATTGGCTTAGCAAATGGGGATATAAAATTGAAACATTTTTGCTGACCACTCCTATCTTTCTGGAACCAAGAAAGGAAAGGTTAAGGAAGAGGAGTTTCTTACCCCTTCTTAGAGTACTTACAGTAGTGGTGCTATATTGCTATATTTTAGCTCCTCAAATACCAAAACCATGCTCTAATAGTGGAGCTAAATCTATTTTTTTTAACTCCATTGCTACAGTGCACATCTATATATAGATGTGCACTGTTCATGAGAGTTAAAAAAATATATTATTTTATTAAATTTTTCTCTCTTCTTTCATTTAAAAAATATTTTTTCTTTCTTTCTTTTTCTCTCTCCAGCTTTTCTTCTTTCTTCCTTTTCCTTCTCATTTTTTTTTTCTCTCCCTCATCTACTCTCTGCTTCGCCAATCTGCTTCATTGCTGCCAGCCCACCCCCACGTTGCCGACCCACACCTCCAGCACGCTGCAGACCCCTGTCGTCTATCCACGTTGCCAACACATTTAGCCTTTACTTGGATTTTTTTTTTTCCTACTGTGGGCTGTGGTGTGGTGGTGGTTGTGGTTGTGTGGGTAGATTGGCGTCAGTGGGTGGCTGGGTTTGTCAGCATCAGTAGATATATTACATAGTGAGGAATGGAGTAGATCGGCGTCGGTGTTTGTGGTTGTGTGTGTAGATCAACGTCGGTGGGTGGCTGGGCTATGGGTGGGATTGTGGGTAGATCGGTGTGTTCGTGGTGGTGGCTCGGGTGGGTTTCGTGGTGGTAGGTGTGGGTGTTGCCTGATGGATTTGGTGGGTGTGGGCTTGGTCGATTTTTTTTTTCTTTGTTGTGGGTTGTGGTGGTGGTGGTGGTTCTGTGTGTGGCTGTGATGGTTGTTTATAGTGAATATATTATTTTATTGTTATGAGATGGATTATTTTATTGTAGTAGATATATTATTTTATTGTGTTGAAAGTTAAAATAGATCCACTGTTGTAGCATGTGGTAGGTAAAATCGATAAAGTAACTTTTGGTTAAGCTAAATAGCTAAATTTTTAACTCCACTGCTGTGGATGCTCTTAGTTCTCACATGCCACACTTTCTATCTTTTGATTCCATTTTTTTTTTCTTTTTTTTTTTTTAATTTTTTTAGAGACATTGGTAATTTTTTCTTGGAGCATTGGTTATTGCTTATTAGTTATTATACACACACACACACACACACAGACTTCTCTCGTTTGTCACTGCGTGTCTTGTTCGTCTACCACAACTATTTCTTCTTGGTCGGTCATGTTGTTAATTTGTTGTGAAAATGTTATAAACGTAGTACTTTTCCTAAAGTTTACTTGTGGGGTGATTTTGATTCTTGAAGTTTTAAGTGAACCCTATTGGTTCTTGAAAGTTAAAAAATGAGAGTTTTTAGTCCATTCGTCAATTTCCATTAGTTTATTTGTCTATGTGTCTTATAGAACAATAATGTATAATTTTTTAAGATAAAGTTTAGTTACAAAATTAGTTGTAGCCTTAGGTTACAACTTTACTCAATATCTTTTTATTAGATGTGAATTTTAACAAATTCACCATTGTAGTAGATCTTCTTCTTATGTACTCTATACTTGCAAAATTTCTAAAAATTAAAGATCAATAACTATGTCATCAATAAATTGTTTAAACTGCAAGTTTTTATAGTTTAAAATTTGACATGTATATTATGAGCATAAAGAACATGCAATTTAACGGTTATATTTTCATAATATGTAGTAATATTTATTTTATTGAGTAAGATTGTAACCTTAGGCTATAACCAATAATTTTGTAACTAAATTTTATTCTAGTGACAATATTTTTGTTATTAAAAAATGGACAAAGTGTAGTTACAAAATTAGTTGTAATATAAGATTATAACCTTACTTAATAAAATAAACATTATTACATATTTTAAAAATCTAATCATTGAATTGCATGTTTTTTACACTTTTAATACACATGTCAAATTTTGTGTTAATAAGATATTATTTATTATATGACCTATAAGTTTATATTTTATACATAATTTTAAACTACAAAAACTTAAAATTTAAACAATTTATTGATGATATAACTACTAATCTTTAATTTTATAGAAATTTTGCAAGAATAAAAGATATAAGAAAAAAATGTAATTCAATGGTAAATTTGTCCAAATTCACTTCTGATAAAAAAAAAAAAATATTAAATAAAATTGTAATTTAAAACTATAGCTAATTTTATAACTAAATTTTCTCTTTAAAAAATTACACATAAACACCGTCAGATTAGACTTAATCCCAATCTCCCAACAACCCAAATTCCTTTAACCTCCACGCTGCGATACACAATAATACCGAATAACGGTAGCCGCCGAAGACAAAATCCAAATATCATCACCGGTCTTCACAACTACCAAATAACAAGCCACAGGTGTTGACTCCAAATTTCAAGCCCAAAGCCCAAACGTGTCAAGATGGAAATTGCTTTGCTTATCTTATTTATTTACTAGCTATTTGCAAGGATCCAGCCATCCAGGTGTTTGATTAATACCCAAAAAAAAAAAAAAAAAAAAAAAAAAATCAATTTAACGGTTATATTTTCATAATATGTAGTAATATTTATTTTATTGAGTAAGATTGTAACCTTAGGCTATAACCAATAATTTTGTAACTAAATTTTATTCTAGTGACAATATTTTTGTTATTAAAAAATGGACAAAGTGTAGTTACAAAATTAGTTGTAATATAAGATTATAACCTTACTTAATAAAATAAACATTATTACATATTTTAAAAATCTAATTGTTGAATTGCATGTTTTTTACACTTTTAATACACATGTCAAATTTTGTGTTAATAAGATATTATTTATTATATGACCTGTAAGGTCCGTTTTTGTAGCCCAAAAGATATGGGTTCTACCGGCCCAACGAACCCAGAACAATGAATTTGTAGAGAGTGGATTGAAGGTTTAGGCGCTCGCTGGCGTTCATGAAGCATAAACTACTTTCCTTTTATTGAAAGATACTAAGACCAATTTACAACTGGGGGATGCTCCTCGGCCCATGGCTGAGGAGGTTTTTCCTTCCCAAACTCTCCTCCCCCTTTACTGAGTTCCCCCCCTCTTTCTTATATCCTTCTCATTTCTTTCTGCTGAACATCCATTGGCCTCCTCTCTGACCCTTCGTCCTATCAACGGTCTTGTCCGTACTCAAGTGGCTCACCAAGGTCGATGTTGCCCTGCCAAGGGGTTACATCTCCATTAATGCGGCCAGGAGAGTTAGGTGAGCGTATTCAATGTAGATGTGACAGTTCGCCCAGGGCTTGCCCCCTCCACCGTACTTCTGTCGCCGACGCGTGGCACTCGACCCTTTCCTCCTCGGACAGCCAAGGAGTCTTCTTTGGTGGGGTGGTCCTTGTGTTCTCCCGAGGTCTTGGACGCCCGAGGGCGGGTCATCCTCGGACCCATCATGCATCCTCGGCGTGGGCCATTTGGGCCTGGCTTAGAGTGGGCCAAGGCTACCCGAATTTCTGGCCCCACATGACCTATAAGTTTATATTTTATACATAATTTTAAACTACAAAAACTTAAAATTTAAACAATTTATTGATGACATAACTACTAATCTTTAATTTTATAGAAATTTTGCAAGAATAGAAGATATAAGAAGAAAATGTAATTCAATAGTAAATTTGTCCAAATTCACCTCTGATAAAAAAAATATATTAAATAAAATTGTAATTTAAAACTATAGCCAATTTTATAACTAAATTTTCTCTTTAAAAAATTACACATAAACACCGTCAGATTAGACTTAATCCCAATCTCCCAACAACCCAAATTCCTTTAACCTCCACGCTGGGATACACAATAATACCGAATAATGGTAGCCGCCGAAGGCAAAATCCAAATATCATCACCGGTCTTCACAACTACCAAATAACAAGCCACAGGTGTTGACTCCAAATTTCAAGCCCAAAGCCCAAACGTGTCAAGATGGAAATTGCTTTGCTTATCTTAATTATTTACTAGCTATTTGCAAGGATCCAGCCATCCAGGTGTTTGATTAATACCCAAAAAAAAAAAAAAAAAAAAAACCTGTATACAGGTTTTGAATAATCATCACTCTTGAAACGTTTTTTTGCTAATCCAATTTCATCATCTGTAACTTTTTTTTTTTTCCTATTGTAAATCCAAATTGTTTTGTTAAAAATTGGAAATAAATAGTTTGTTTTATATGGAATCCTAGATTGGATATTTTATGTAGCTAGCTTCGGGTCTAACATGAAGGAGATGTTTTATACTAAGTTGCATGGACACAAACACGGATACGACACGGACATGAACATGGACACGGAAATATGGCAATTTTTGAAAATAAGGATACGACATGGCGTTGATACAGTAATTAAATAATTAATAAAATTTATATTTAAGTATTTTTTAAAAATATTTTTAGACACAAAATATGTTTATTTCTAGAATTTAAATTTGTAAGAATTACAAATAAGTAAACTAACACCCAAAGTAGTACATAAAACAAAAAGGCTGGCCACACAAACAAAAATTACTAAATTCATAATAAACATTATAATATTATAATTTTAATAAATTTATAAGGCAAAAAGCTGAGTAAAGAAACAAATATATATTATATATAATATATTTACACAGTATAACACAATGACAATGAGAGGGGGTTAAAAAAATGCGTTATAAGTAACACAATGATAGAAAGGTTGGCCAAAGCACATCTGGAAAAAAAAAGAAAAAAGAAAAAAAGAAAAAACAAGAGAGAGAGAGAGAGAAGAGAAGAGGTCGGACTTGTCGGACTTGTCGGTCTTTGTCCACGTTGAGAGAGAGAGAGAGAGACACAAGTCAATGGCGACTGTCTATGGAGCTCGTCGACTCGCCGATCAGCCCGATCTAGCACCAGTGAGGGACAGAGGGCAGCGGGCAAAGGCTAAAGGGAGGGTTGAGCTATGGGTTTCAACTTTTTTGTTTTAAGGTATATTACAAAATCAACGGTATTGATTTGTTCATCTGTCAAAATTTGTGATTTTTTTTTTCACTGCTAGCGTGTCCACCGTGTTGGAGCAGTGTCAAAAAAAAAAAAAAAAAAAAAAGGGGACACCGCTCGGACATCAGAGTTCGACAAGTCATATCGATATCCGTGTCCAACATGTGTCGAATACCAGTACATCACAAAAAATGGCGTGTCTTGCAACCTAGGTTTTATGTATTGGCATTTTTAAGCCAGTTGTTGTAAAGGATCATTAAGGGTTGATGTGATTTTGGTCTGTTAAAGGGACGTGAGTTAGCTTATGTGCAAATTTTATATAAAAATTATTGCCCACTTTAAAAATTAAGCATTCTATTGGACGTTAAGAAGGGACTTAAAACTCCCTCCTCCTCTTTCTTCTTCTTCTTCTTCTTCTCTCTCTTTCTTTTTTTTTTTTTTTTTTTTTTTAAATTTTTTTTAAAGAAAATAATAATGCCTCAATTAAAACCTTAAAAACAAAACCAAAACACTTAGTAGTTAAATTTTAAAGACCAACAAAGTATTTTTGCCATTCATAATGTATGTTATTTTGGTGATGTCTTTAAACTCCATGCATTACTTTTATTATGGTTATATTGATTGGGTAAATGTATATTTTTTAAAAAAATTAATTGTGAGTTTTAGTTAACTCAACTGAAAAAATTTCTGATGCTTGAATAAAAGATTTAATATTCAATCTTCGCATTCACCAAATACCAATTGGTGTTTTAGTTTCTACATAAAAAACTGATTGGTGTCTTAATTTGATGATAAAAAGTTATCATTAATAGTAAACAATAAGTTGAAACTCTTTCACACAAAAAAATAATAATTAAGATTTGAACAAGTAAAATGACATAGCAATGTAATAAAAGCCTGGTAATGAAGCAAACTGAAATTTCTGTGTTATTAACACAACGTTCGTAGCACTTAAGAAGACATATTCCCAAACTGAAAAGGAAGAGATTGCATGGGACTATAACTCACTGGATGTTTATCCAAACCCAAAATCACTTCATCCCTCATTTCTCACAAATGCAACCCATTACATCTTTGCCTCACTATGACTGAAACCCCATAGATTCTGCCTGGTTTGGACCTGAACCTACCATTGTTAATCGTTAGACCCCTATCATGACCTAGAATCCCCACAGATGGCACCAATTGTAAGGACGTAATTCAGATACCTGGCCCAAATGATCAATGATGTAGGCCCAAAAGCCTAATACAATGAATTTGTAGAGAGTGGGTGTGGAAGACTGGGCTTTAATGAGTTTGTCAACAAATAGAGTGGATTCATATGACAAAAAAATGTAGACAAACTAGTTTATCTAGAGAAAAATCGTCCTTGGCACAGTCTAAGGAGATCAATTTATATATTGATTCTCAAGTTGGATTACAAGTTTAATTCTTAATTGCTATAGTGTTTTTTTTGCTGTTTCTCGATCCCCTTTTTCTCAGGGGTCTTTTACATTATATATCTCCCTTTCAATGATTAGACCCTCCATTTGTTAATCATCCAGGCCACTACTTGAGTACTGTCCCATCAGACACCCTCTCTAGCCCTCTATGAGTTGGGGTAGCCAAGACAACACTGTTTAGGGGTCTTTTCCACATAAATGTAGGCAGAAAGTTAGCTGCAGAGAATTCAATGCGGTGGCAGCAGCTTTCCTTAGATATTTTTTCTAGCTTCCATCCTTCCTATACGTTCATAATGTGTGTCTTTATTAATAGAACCTTTTGGAATATCACCCTTGATGATAGGGGACATCTTGATCTTCGATGCGTTTAGTCAAGGGGATATTCCTCCTCAAACAATTTCTCCTAGCCTCTGCAGTCATAGTCTGCTCGTGAAATTCGAAGTATTGCTTCTTCCTTGCTATTGATCTATTCTCGGACCACGGAGCCTCCTCGGACAAGGCCCTAGGCCCAATATACATTTGGGCCTGCGTCCCCACAGTTATTACAAACACAATTTCAAAGGAAATTTTTTTATTTAAGCAAAATCATATTTTCAAAACTTTATTGTTTAAAGTGTAAAACTCATAATAAAAACTCTCAATCATTATGTAAACATACAAAATAATTTTTAAAACAATAAATTGATTAATCAACTAAATTTTGAACGTCGTATCAAGTGCATCGATCCATTGGACATAAGCTTAACCTGTTCTTTAAAACCTCTTAATTTTTTGGTAAAAAAACTAAAGTAAATGTCCACATTAGCTATTAAAATACTAAAATACATGTCAAAGAAACTAAAATGAAATTTTTTCATCACAAAGAGTCAAGGACTTAGAAATTTAAAAAAAAAAAAATCATATCTAAAAAATTACCATACAGATAACCTCTCTCTCTCTCTCTCTCTCTCTCTCTGGTGATTTTCTAGATATGGAATGGTATAATGGTGTATTGGATCTTGGTTACTTTTGAACTTTCATTAAATATGTCTCAAATTTTCATCTTAACCTTGCTTTTTTCCTCAACTAAACCCTTTTCACTCCCTCTTTCTCTCTTGCTATGTCTCTTCAATGTCCTAAGATTACCTCAACAAAATTCTAAAAGAAGAAAGCTTGGATAGAGATACAACATCAATCACCATCATTTCACAAACCAAGACTCATTAAGATCCAAGACATTAATCAGAAAAAAACAAACACCTAAAAGGAGATCCATGGATTCAATCCAAGAATTAATGGAGTTCCAGGAGAACATAATACCAATGAACCTGTGTGCCGAAAATGAGATGAAGTTAGCATGGATTTAGTTGGATATGTTGTTGAGAGAGAGAGAGAGAGAGAGAGAGTAGGTACCCCGTTTGTGAAGTGTAAGTTTTCATATTTGATTCCTTTTTTTCTTTTTTTCTTTTTTTTTTTCCCTAAAGAGCTAAAATTTTCTTCTAATTGAAGAAATTCAAACTTGCTCCAGCAATGGTGAAGGTAGAGAGAAGATGGAAAGTTATAAGTTGGTTTTTTTCCTCAACTTGGGTGTTTTAGGGTGTTTGGTTTTGCCAAAACTCTATATTCATCACCTAATTCTCAGAATTCGTAGGCCCTACCTCAAGAAAATTTGTTTGGTTGTTTTTTTTTTTTTTTTTTTTTTTTTTTTTGAATTTACATAACTCAAAACTCAAAAGAATGATTTAGAGTTATCCAAAATTGAGAACAAGTTTCAGGAGTTTTCAAGTTATGAAAACTGATATATTGGGGCATTCGTGTAAATCTATGCAATTGTGTAGGACTTGCAATCATGACTTATCTTCATCAAGACAAACCATAACACACTCTCCCACAAGCTCTCACACCCTTTCTTCCTTCTTATTACTCTAAGTCTTTACTCTACAGACCCAAACCACACCCACCAAATTTCATTTCATTTCTTTTTCACCTTCCTCCTTTCTTCCTTTGCATCCTTTCAAGCCAATCCTCTGATTCTTTGAATATTTCTTCCTTTGCATCTGAAGAAGGCCACTTGCCCATTTAAAGCTCTCTAGCCAAAACCCAGCAGCATTCAGCTAAAACCCAACAGCCTCCATCTGAAGCTCTCAGTGTGTGGGTTCTTTTATCAAGAATGTTTTGAATGAGGACAATATGTGAGCTCCACCACTTTTTTCGAAAATTTGAGTTTTAGAGGTGAGAACTACTCTTGAGAACAAGAACCAAATACAAGTTTGATGGAGTTAAGAGAAAAGTAGAGATAGAGAAAATGATGGGTTAGATGTTTAAGAGATGATATAAATAAATTATGAAAATTGAGTTTTGAGTTATGAGTTATTTTGAAATCAAGCACAACATTTTTTTTTAAATTATTGTAATAGTGTTTTTCATAAAATCGGACATGTCAATCTAGGTTTTTTAATAGCTGATGTGGACATTGTCACATTGTCAATTTATCAAAAATTTGTAACTCTAACTTACAAAAAAAAAAAAAAAAAACCTATTGTTGTGTCTCACAAACCCACCAAAAACCAACGGCCACCTAAAATAAACCCAAAAAGAAACGTATCCACAATATTTGAATAACATTTTTTTTTTTGCATTTTGAGTCTTGACTAATGAAAGCCCCTTGTCTCATCCCATTGAGGCATCATGGAGTGGAATCACCACCCACCCAGTCACTGCTCAATTCCTTATACTAACCCAACTATAACAACAAGGCCAAACCTCCACTTCTCTCATCCAAACTCACACTCACCAAAATGTTCGTCTACCACACACTTTCCATGCCTTTATTTGGGCACAACTCCCAGTTTTTCATTCACCAAAATACCACACGATTGGGTACTATAAGACCCACAAATCAAAATCACAAATTTCAGTTTTTCTTTACTCAAAACTGCGTAGGTTTAAGCGGTCACAAGCTCTGTGACTTGAATTCTCAGTTTTTTTATGAGTGTTATGCTAAAAAGTCAAATAGAATCCGACCCAGAAGTCAAAAACACAAGCTTTTATCTCTTAGACATGCTAAAACATTAGTTGTCAATGATTACCAGCCAAATAGCATGGAATTGTGTTTTCACAGTATCACGCAGTTGGGCACTTCCAGACCCAGAAATTTAGAGAGCAAGTTTCTATCTGGTGATCCTCTGAGAATTTCGAACTCCAAAAGTTACAAGCTTGGTAGTAGAGAAATTGGGTTTTCAGAGGGGAATATGAGAAATGGGAAATTCATAGTGAGGTCAAAGTCAGTATTGAGTGTAGAAAAAGCGGTAGAGAGAGAAGGAATAGGTAGAGAGGCTTCGTATGATGCGATTGTTATTGGTTCTGGGATTGGAGGGTTGGTTGCGGCAACACAGTTGGCAGTGAAGGGAGCTAAGGTTTTGGTTTTGGAGAAGTATGTGATCCCTGGTGGGAGCTCTGGCTATTACGAGAGAGATGGCTATACTTTTGATGTTGGGTCTTCTGTAATGTTTGGTTTCAGTGACAAGGTCAGTGTTTTTTTTAGCTGGAATTCCTTGTTTTAGTATTTCCTACATTGCGCTTTACTTGTTGGTTAATAGTAATCGGAGCTATATGAGATTGGGATGGTTGAATTGAGTTTGTTCATATCATGTCTTGTGAGTTGAAGAATTATAATGTTGTAGACTAGGAAGCAAGGAAACTTCATTTGAGATTCCGTACCAGTGTTGTATCCGGGTCCTACCGGTGTCATAACCTCCTTGTCATGTTAAATGTTTTTAGAAATTGCTCTTATGGCTGTGTGGTACCCGTACCCGTACCCGTGTCCGTGATTCCTAGGTTGTAGAATTTAGAATGATTTTTGGAAAAGTGGGAAAAATAGTTTTATATTGGACAATGCCTTGTATTTTGACGGGAAAATAATCCATATGGGAAGATATGTATTATTTTTCTCTTGAGGAAATTAGAAAGCATTACATAGAACAATCAAGGAGAACTCAGGCCGGAATGCTTAACATTCAATAAGTCATACATGGTACCATTGAACTCAGTGTTTGGTCTTTGAAATGGCTTTTCCTCAACTTTATGAAGAGTTGCTGTGGTTTTCTTGTTTAATAGTTCGAACTTCATGGAAGTTTAAAACTTTTCAAATCCATGAACAAGTTCTTGGGACTTCTTAAGACTGAGGCTTGGCTGTTGTTGTTGTATGAACAAATTTTCTGAAAGTGCCTAAACTGGAGTCAATTAATGGAGAATTAGGCAAATTTTTACAACCACGGAGTACATATTATTGCTGCAGAAAGTTTTATTCATGAGATTGTCACAGCTTGCAACTGTCAAGAGTTGTTCTATATTGCTCTATGCCCTATAGTTGGGCAAAATATAGCAAAAACTTATAAATGAATTAGAAATGGCATTAGCAGTTTAGTTTTAAATGACTTGTTAGTGATGGACCTCATTTTCTCACGTGCTTCAGTATATGACTTTTTGCACCTAAACTGTTCCTATGTCTCTTATTCTTTTCTTTCTTTTTTTTTTTTTGGGGGGGGGGGGGGTGTGGGTGAAGACTCTAAGATTTTAGGAGTTCGAAACCCCACAGAATCCCCAAGTAACAATAAACCTAAGCAAAGTTTAAGTCTTTATAAATTTGAGTACACTGATGGCCAATATTAATAAAAGCACTATTTTCGAGAGATCTTTTCTGTTACTGTCAACAAATCATGAGTATTAAATGCTTTTATGAATGATATAACTTATGTATGATTTTTTTTCAAATGTGATTTAATAATAAAATTTCTTTTGGTTGGATATTTTTATTGGCAAATTGGTTAATTGCATATTGTCAACATAATGAACAAAATTAAAAAATAAAATAAAATATCCAAGTCTTATGTATATCACATAAACTGGTTTATTTTATGAATCCAATTTCCAAATGAATTTGAGCATCAAATTCTAATCCTCTTTATTGTGTACATGTGTTGCATGGTCGTGTTGTTTATCAATTAATTTACATATTAAAATATACTTGATCTTCTTAACTACAGAAATCATTGTTTGTCTTATACTTAAAGATGATGTTTTGCCTTTTTATTGTAGTTTATTTATATTTTTACTAATTATGATCTAACATTTTTGAGTTGATGGTCTGTATGGCACCCTGAATCTTGATGTTTACGTCAAATCTGGGCAGGGGAATCTAAATTTGATAACCCAAGCATTGGCAGCAGTTGGATGTGAGATGGAGGTGATACCTGATCCAACTACTGTCCATTTCCATTTACCCAATAGCTTGTCTGTCCAGGTGCACAGAGAATATGGTGAATTTGTTGCAGAACTCACCAATAAGTTTCCCCATGAGAAGGAGGGGATCCTTAAGTTCTATGGTGAATGCTGGAAGGTCTGCTTTATTTATTTATTTGTTTATTTATTTTTGGATGTGTGACTACAACTTCCACCAGCTGTTTTTGCCTCTACTTACAATTTATTACTTACATTAAGGCACTTGTGCACATATTGGGTAGATTTTCAATGCCTTGAACTCATTGGAATTGAAGTCACTTGAGGAGCCAATCTACCTTTTTGGACAGTTTTTTCAGAAGCCTCTCGAATGCTTGACACTTGGTAATAATGGTTTTGTGGATTTTATTATATAGCTTAGCTGTGAATTGCAAATTAGTGTCATAATTGTAGAAATAATTCTGGCTTTTGATCATTTTACTAGCTCCGGTTGGGATATCTTTAGGGCAGTAGTTTTGATCAATTTCTAATTCATGTACTTTTGTATTAAGACTCCTGTGTGACTGTAGCGGGGAAGTAGTGATTGCTTTACTATCATCATGCAATTGATCTACTGTTAACTCCTTTGAAATGTCAAGATGCCAAATGCCAAATAGAGGACCTGTTAGCAAATGATCGTGTTGATTTTCTTGGTTGGTTCTGAACTTGAGAAATCTTGATGGTTTCATTGCTCTTTGTTCTCTACCATTTATGTATGATCCTTGCTTGTAACATCCTGTGGGCAGACCATCTTTGTGGTTGCCATATGCCCAATATTGGTTCAATTTTGACTATTGACTGGTTTCCAAATAAAATACACTATTGACTAGGAATGCTTTCTAAGTTTCTATATGCTGTTTAAGTGGACATTTAAAATTTTGAGATCTCTTGGTTATGGACTTAAATAATGTTGTCCTCTGCAGCCTATTATTTGCCTCAAAATGCTGGAGATATAGCTCGAAAATTCATTAAGGATCCCCAGTTATTGTCTTTCATAGATGCAGAGGTGAGTTGAAATTACTTGCATGATCCAATTAGAAGGATTAATCAATTTATTAATGCAATAGACACATCACCCATCGCATTGGGCTTGTTAAACAATTTTTTTTTTTTTTTTTTACCTATTTTGTTTCTGCAGTGTTTCATAGTGAGCACAGTCAATGCTTTGCAGACACCAATGATCAATGCAAGCATGGTAAGCTGTCACTTAGCTTTCTGGCTCTTTTGTGTTCACTTTAACTTGTTTCCTCATATATTGTTTGTCCCAGGTTCTATGTGACAGACATTTTGGTGGGATTAACTACCCTGTTGGTGGTGTCGGTGGAATTTCAAAGTCCTTAGCAAAAGGCCTGGTTGATCAGGGCAGTGAAATACTTTACAAGGCAAATGTGACTAACATTATAATTGATCAGGACAAAGCTGTGAGTTTGACATTATTCTCCAATGACGATGCCATAATATCCATATTTCATTCTATGTCAAAGAAATGTTTTAGCTGCTTATGTTATTTTATTCTCCATTTTGTAGGTGGGAGTTAGGTTGTCAGATGGAAGGGAGTATTTTGCCAAAACCATAATATCAAATGCTACTAGATGGGATACTTTCGGTTAGTTGTGGCAAGGAATTTGAAAATTTTATTTGGATGATGGTCCTTTCTTGCGATCTTATGCACTAGTTTGTTTAGTTCCATTACTGATAATTTAATTACATTAAATGTTGATTTTTAGGAAATCTCTTAAAAGGAGAACACCTTCCAAAAGAAGAAGAAAATTTTCAGAAAGTTTATGTTAAGGCACCATCTTTTCTTTCCATTCACATGGGGGTTAAAGCTGAAGTGCTGCCACCAGATACTGATTGCCATCATTTTGTACTTGAGGTATTTGGGTTATTTCGGTTGCTTCATATTCTTGGCAATCTTGAGGGCCTATAAATGGGTATTATTAAATTAATATGCTTGCCTTATTGGCTTCCCTTTAAAAAAAAAAAACAAAGAATGATTGGACAAGGTTAGAAGAGCCATATGGAAGTATATTTTTGAGCATTCCGACTGTCCTTGATTCATCATTGGCTCCAGAAGGACGTCATATTCTTCACATCTTTACCACTTCTTCCATAGAGGACTGGGAGGTAAGAATATACTGTCAAAATTACATTGAAAGGTTATATGTTAGGTGGATCTTTGATTCCCATCCCCATGCTCTTTCCTCAGCCCCTCCCACATTTTAGTTGGGGTAGAAAAATATGTATGATGTTTCAAATAACAAAAGAACTGGTCTACTTTTTAGGGTCTTCCTCCAAAAGACTATGAGGCAAAGAAGGTGCTTGTTGCAGATGAAATCATTAGAAGATTGGAGAAAAAACTATTTCCGGGGCTGAGATCATCAATTGTTTTTTTGGAGGTATAGGCCTTACTGTTATACTACTGAAAAATGTTGTAAATATTATTTTGACAACGTGCAATATTATTCTTTGCACAATGCTATACGTACATAAACGTAAACATCAAACTTTAGTTGCAAGCACATCTATTACATCACAAATGTTGTCTGCATCACAGAGATAGTGAGAGAAGCATATATAAGGTTATTTATTTCCTTCCACCCTTCCTCCTCACATCAGCTTTTGGTCAGGCTACATACTCTTTGCTGTAATGGGAACAAATTGAAACTGATCCCTTCCTATCTCCCACCCACTAATTTAATGCATTTTTGGTTGCCTAGGATTTCTGCAACTCAACTCTTCATAAAAAGATGTAAATGTCTCTGATGATGGTAGGTGGGAACACCAAAGACACACAGACGATACCTGGCTCGTGATGAGGGTACCTATGGACCAATGCCACGCGGAACTCCTAAGGGATTACTAGGAATGCCATTCAATACAACTGTAAGTTTAACTATAAGCTATGGGGGTCAATCAGTAGCTAGTTTTATAAGCATACTGAATTCACTTGGTCATGCAATAATGGAAACTACAGGCTATAGATGGTCTTTACTGTGTTGGCGATAGCTGCTTTCCGGGACAAGGTGTCATAGCTGTGGCCTTTTCAGGAGTAATGTGTGCCCACCGAGTAGCTGCTGATATTGGTAATCTTTAGACCTCATTCAATGCATATCGGTTGTTGTTGGCTGAAAATTATTTGGTTGATCCTCTTTCACAGCTTAGCTACTTATACTTAAGCTTATAAGTTTGACCTAATATAAGCTTACCATAACAACAACAACAACAAAGCATTATTCCCAAAACTATCGGGTTGGCTATGGGTCATTAGCAGACTAATTGGGGTTGTTCACGTGTGTTATTTTCCGCCACTCTATCCTATCCAAAATCATACTCTTTTTCAATTCCTTATCATGTTCTTTTTTAGTATTTCTACTTGTGTTATTTTAGGTCTTCCTCTACCTTTTTTTCGTTCCCTCAATTTAAATTGAATCGCTCTTCCGCACTGGGGCATTAATCTTTCTCCTTGCACATGATCAAACCATCTCATGTGCCTCTCTGTTGTCTTTTCACTAATGGGCACCCCTATCTTTAATTGAACTTTTTCATTTCGTATCCAATTTTTTGTTGTTTTTTCACTTAGCTATCTTGTCATTCTCTTTTAAACTATGCTCATTTTATGAACACGTTTCTTAATAGCCCACCATTCAGTACCATATGGCATGGATGGTCTTATTGCGGTCTTTTAGAAATTTCTCTTTAACTTAATAGGTATTCTAAAATCACACAATAGTTTGATGTGCTTCTCCACTTTAGTTATCATACTCTTATCTTATGATTCACATCCTCTTCAAGCTCACCGTCCTTGTGAATTATTGATCCAAGATATTAAAAGCGCTCACCCTTTGGTATCTTGACCATCAAGTTTTACAACTCCTTCATTTTTATTTCTTCTATTACGAAACTTACACTTCATGTTATCATGTACTCTACTTGAGACTCTAAACCCATTGCCTTTAGATTCTAAAGAATCCCTCCAGATTTTCAACTTAACCAAATATGAGCTCCCATTATTATATTATAAATAATAATAATAATAATAATAATAATAATAAAAGCTTCAATAAAGATTGGGAATGTGTTGAAAATTTGTCCAATTCATTTATTTAAAAAGTAAATAAATAAAATAAAATCTTATTTAAAAAGTATATCTTCTCATTTGCATAGATTTTTTTTTAAAATATTTTTTACTATTTTATTATTATTATTATTATTATTATTATTATTATCTAATTCTGTTCTTTGACAGGGCTTGAGAAGAAGTCCCCAGTATTAGATGCTGCCCTCCTTCGACTTCTTGGTTGGTTAAGGACATTGGCATGATATACATCTGAAAAAATATAAGATTCAGCACGATCATTTTGGCTAAAATGGCATAGCCGGCTTGCTTAGTGTCAAAGATCTACAGTAGGTTGACTCATAAACATAATTGCTATCCCTTTTTCTTTTTTTCTTTTTTTTCCTTTGGAGGTGTCACTAATCACCAAAGCCAATTGAGGTATTTTGTGCAATGGGTATTTAATCAATGTTGGCTAATGGGATTTCCCCTGTAATTCTCATTTGCTAAGCTGAAAATATGCAAACAAAAATTGTAGAGTTGTCTGTGGTTCTTGATGTATGTCTTCCGCTGATTAACTTGCAGTTGATTGCTGGTTCTTCTTCATCCTTTTTTTTTTTTTTTCTTTTTTTCTTTTTTTTTTTTTGGGTTATAGGTGTAAATAATTACTCTAGTAATCTACTGATGCATTTTGTCCCTTGTGTAATCTAGTGGGTTGTAAAATCATTCCTAAATCCAGTAGATAAATATTAGTTGTGTTCGATTGCAATTAACAAAAATCTGCTGTTTACATAATAGTTGTAATCAATTATGATTACAGAATTCCACTGCTTTTTAGTACTAGAACCACCTATAACTAGAGTTTGATATTTTCTGGAAACATCTCTGAGGATTCTCCATACAGTAAAATTAACTTATATGCCTATGAAAACATGTAGCACTCTCTTTGATGCTATCACCAGGTAATGAGATGACTGTGCATCCAAAAACCAAGCAAGCATTTCTTTTAACCTCAACACTCAGGTCTTTACAAGATTGCTCTTGGAGCAGCTGGCCAGATCTAACCTCCTTTGCAAATTGCAGCTTATTAAGCTCCAGATTGGGGCTTCATCCTCCGCAAAGAGAGATATGCCAAAAGACGGTAACCAAAAACCATAGCCACCAAGGCACTGACTTCTGTTAAGCCATTGTCTATTCTCATCCCATTTATGGTGGGTGTGATGTCTTCATACTGCACCTTGAGAAGAAGCTTGTATGTGTGGTAGTTGAAAGACATATAGCGAATCCAAGAGATGAATATTGGAACTCGCTGCAAAATTTTAGGCAATGTATTATTATATCAACTTAGATTTATATAGTAGCTCTTGAAAGTAAATATTTGTTAAGTATCTTGAACTGTAATTTTTATGGCGAGAGTTCTTCCTTTTGTTCAGATACAACACTATACTTCAAATTATTGTCTTCATAAACTTCAATTGTAGGATAATATAGTTGTTCTAGCTTATGACCCAATGAAGCAATTTCTTTATTTGACCATTGGAATTGAATGCATATTTGGCTTCCATGTTTGCATGTTTACCTTCAGACCACTTGAAAAAAGGGGGAAAAATTTTGCATGCTTACCTGCACAAAGAACCCACCAGCCAGCATGAAGGTCATCACAGTTACTGAAGCCAGAGTGGTTGCCCTCTTTAAGTCCATTAATGTAGCCCCAATAGCTAGTCCAAGTCCCTGTTTTGCAGCTAGTTATATTTGACTATATGTGGTATTTTTTATTATGGTGTTATCTTAATCAGTATCAGTAGGAGACATACCTGAGCCGCCACAATGCAGAGGAAGACTGTAAGCATGGTTAGGAAGAAGGGACCAGCACTTAGTCTCAATCCCGCCATGAAATAGACAACAAGAAGGAAAAGTACTGGTAGTATAAGGTCAAGTGGAAGGTCACTTGTAGTCCTAGCCACAAAATATGCACTTAGTCTATACATGTCGGCTGCTCGTTCTTTACTTAGCATGGCTCTTTCTTGAGGGAATGTGAAGATTGATGTGAAGACAGGAAAGAATCCCCAGAAGACTGCAATGAAGAAAAGCAGTCCTGCCTGCAATGAAAGGTAGGTTAAGTTCTATGTTTGATTTTATATTTCCATATAAGCACAAGAATAGACTATAAAGTTAATGCTTGTGTGACGATAGGCATACTGCAAAACTATGAAAGTTAATCTGATTACTTTAGAACCTCATTGTTCCCATGACCGCGCACCCTTAGTGCGGTGGTCACTTCACAAGTATAAATGCTTGTGAGGTGTGGAGGGCAAGAGTCGGAGTTCAAGTTTCCAAGAGGAAGCTTCACACATATATACACTTAGATTAAGTTAGAGTAAAAATTCTATCTTGTATTTTAAAAAAAAAAAAAAAAAGAAGAAGAAGAAGAAGAAGAAGAAGAAGAAAGAATTGTGCTGGACTTTAGCTTGCACAATAGTTTCTTTAGAAAAATTTAGAAATAGAAAGCAATGTTATTTTACATTCCTTCCGTCGCCCTTGCTATTATCCTCTGATATGTTTAACTGCCATCTTTTTCAACCATTCTTCATGGGACGATATATGGTCACATAGCAAGCCAGAAATGAAGAAATCTTTAAAACAAAGGAAAACAGCTTAGTTAACCAATGGTCTATGATGGAGTGCCAGAACTAATGCCTGATGTGATAGGGCAAGGCAAAATGGTTCTTCATTGACTTGCTGAGAAAAAGTGTTGAACATTGACTGATATCTTAACAGAATCTATGAAGTAGTTCTTTTTATTAGTAAGTTATACATGCACCCTATGGTTTTAATATGATGATCTCCCCCTTACCCACACTATTTGAGAGGAGGAAGTGCCATTTGAGTCATAGGTATTGGCAAAGCTACAGATAATAACATGAAATGTAGGGTGGGATTAGTGTAATAAAATTGGATTGGCCAATTTATTGTGATGATGTATATGTCTGGATGATGTAATTATAGTATTCTATCTGTTTGTTGAAGTGACTCTCTAGTAGGTGGTCTTTTTTTTTAGCAAGTAGTGATTTTTGAGTACTATACAGGTCACTCAACAAATATGCTTTGACAAGATAATGGCTTACCTGATCTTGCAGGCCTTTGGGGCTCTTACTATCACACTGCCACCATAGTAATCCCAAGATAAATGCCGTTGAGAGAACTTGGGTAATTCTTAACCAGCTAAAATAATCATGCCGCCGTTCTTTGATTCCTCTGCAGAACAGTATGGAATACTGTTCCCACCAGCTTGCACCCCATTGTCTCTTTGGAGAAGACACCTTCGATTTCACTTCTTCATCGAGGGGTATAGGATCCATAAGTTTCTTCTTTTCCTTGTCAGCAACTTTTGTCTCATAGGCTTCCACAAGATACTGTTTTTACACAGAAGATTCATTAGGTAGAGAAATAGCTTGTGACGTGCCACATAAAATTCTAGGTGGCGCTTGCTTTTAGAACATAACACTCCACTTATGTGGAATTTGATCATTAGATGAGGAACACAACAGATTTTTTCTGCTTAAATTTTATATGAGCAAATATATGGTCTGAAGACTTAGGTATGCTGAGGGTAGATCTTATAAAGACAGTGTGCCAGTTGAAGGCAGCATTCTCAAAGCTGCTGCCTTAAGGGTTTACTAGGATTTTCCCCCCTTTCGTTTCAGGTGATTTGGGTCACTTGGTCTATGGACCACTCGTGTTTTGTGGATGTCAAGGAGTGACAATGAAGGGGTTTGGGCAATATGGTCAAGATATACAACACAATGTCACCTAAGCATAGGGAGGATGGACAGTTCACAGTTGGTTAGATCTAGAATGAAACATGGGACTCTTTTTGGCTAACAGAAGTAATTTGCTACTTGGTATAACATGCCTGTCCTCTAAATGTGATGTCTGCTGATGATTTAAAAGAACATTTCAAAAGGAAGAGAATTTTCTTCCTTTGAGTCTCTTCTTGATGGTACTTTTTTTCAAACCAATAAACACTTATTTTACCTCATGCACTATAGCAGGAGACGGTTTCCCGTTCCTTGTTTCAGTATCTGAATTTCCCATTTGCACTTTGTCCTCCAACTCTGATGGTACTGAGACATCATTTAGATTTCCATTTGCAAGGTCTAGCAAGAACTCTGCCGGATTCATGGCAATTAGAGGGGAACATCCTATAGATGAGAAATACACCGTTGCTTCTGATGCTTTTCCGAAGTAGAGCAAGCTTCCTTTCCCTAGAAGGATCAACTTGTCAAATTTGTGGAAGAGTCTACTTGATGGCTGATGAATTGTTGTTACCACTGTTTTTCCAGCCTGCCAAAAATTTGAAACGGGTTGTTAAATACAACACACCTTTATGATTTTGGGGACCATATTGCTCAGTAAATTTTTAGTTAAAGATTGAAATTATGTTCATGTTGATCAAGTTGTTTTAAGGGTGTCAGTATAAGCTACCTCTGCAATGTCTTGTAACAACTGCACAGTTCTCATAGCAGTAGTAGAATCTAAGCCAGAGGTTGGTTCATCAAGAAACAAAAGGGACGGGTTGATTATAATCTCATTGCCAATAGAAACTCTTTTCCTCTCTCCGCCTGACACTCCACGAACAAAGGAGCCACCAATCATAGTGTCTTGGCACCTGTTAACATATCATTTCTCTTTACTACATTAGCTTTCTAGAACAAGATCAACTTATTTAGTTTAAAGTCTTTATTTTTTTACCGAGAGAGAATGCGTTAATACATATAATGCTTTTGAGAAAAGTTCCAGGATTCCATTATAGTGGGTATAAAGTAAGCTTACCTCTCCAAGCCTAGCTCATGAATGACATCTATTGCTCGTTTTTCCTTTTGCTCTTTTGTCAGTGTCTTTGGGAGTCGTAGGAGGGCTGCATAAGTCAATGTTTCCTTCACTGTAAGGTGAGGAAATAGGACATCGTCTTGAGTCACAAATCCTATCCTGCAATATGTTTCACGTTGTTATTCTGTTCTGCACTATTCTTGCATCTATTCTAGTGCCCCTTTAGATAACACCTACAAATCTTTAGGAACACAATAAGTCTGCTTAAGATTTGTTATCCAGAAAGTACACAGTTTTTGCTCTTTCATTTCCTATGATTGTTTTGACCCCAAGGGCACCGCCATTAGAAATTATGTCTCATGAAACGGGGGTCATTAATAGAATCTTTCTTTTTCTCTACCCCTAGAGGCCAAAACTCTTCCATGAGTCATCTTACAGTAGTAATAAAAGAAATTCTAGCAACTGCACTAAGCTGATCATGGATCAGTTTTGGCCCATGGTGCTCTGCAAAATATATTCAAAGTATGTGTATGCATGCACATTGCATGCATAATTTTTTAAAAATCAATAATAACTTGTAAGCTCAATAAATTGTGAAGCATGTTATGAAAATGGCTGTGTACGTAGTATTACTCTATTGTAAAAAATGTAGGTCAGGAATTCTTCTACCAAGTTCTTTTGACAAAATCTATATAAACTCACGGAAAGAAGCTGCACATACAGCAAGTAGAAAGTCGACTTGACTATGAATTAAGTTGAGAAACTGACCTGCTTTTTAGGAACTTGGAATAAGGATGATCATTGTAAGTAATTGAACCACGAACAGTGGGCTGAATCAATCTGCCACCAAGTAGATTTAGAAGTGTTGTCTTTCCACTTCCTGAAGGTCCCATCAATGCCAAAACCTCCCCAGGATTCACTGAACCAGTAATCCCATTTAAAATATCTTTCTCCTCACTTGTCCTCATTCCTTTGAGAATTACCTTGTATGACACATCTGTGAACTGCGATTTACAAAAAGAAGGATTCACTCACTACACAAATTGATTACAAATCTTCTGCAATACTTAAAATATAATTGTAATCTAGCTAGACACTAGTGTTCACCAAAACTTATCCAATTATCCATACCCTTCTTTCCTTAGCAAAGCTGTGCTTTGATTTGATGTTTCTCTTATTTGAAGTTTGAGGCTGACTCAAGTTAGGCCTAGATTCACACTTTAAGCCTCAATGCATGAGTTTGAACTAGTTGTATATTAGGATTAATTTGTGCAACAGTTCGGCTGAAACTAAAAGACCCATTAACAGGTCTATGTAATTAAAGGCATACACTCAGTACTTTTTTTATTGTTGGAAAGAAGGGAAAGTCTTGTACATAAAATATCATATAGGATGAAACTCTGTACAAGACTGAACCTGACCATGCTATTGCTAGTCATGTTTCTATGGGTGGCGTTGTTGCTAAATCAATCTCCATCCTTGCCTGTCCAAATACATAGTATAACATCAATCCATGCATGTCAACAAACCCATGATTCAACACCGGTACGTGCAGTAGCAGAGAAAAGATGGATAAAAGAGAAGCTGCGTGCACGGCTAGCACTGTTACGTACCTTGAGATAAAGTGGCAATGTTGGTTCTGTTTGAAACTTCGGCCTACGTGTGCCAGCTTCAAGATCCTCAGCTGCAACCACATATAGCTAGTTAGTTGTAAATATATGAACAGAATCAAAAGGTTACTGTCCAAAAACTGTAGTGCTTAATTACAGTTCATGCTAAGCAATCATTGTGAATAGTCATGCGATAAAAAGTTACTTAAAAGAGTGTAAATTGTAAGTTTTTGTAGTCATCAATTTAGATGCGAAGTTAAACTTAGAGAGTGTAAATAGTATTTTAGCTGCTTATTTTCCCCTAAGTGAAGACCTAGAGGTATACCCACTGCAAGGGTGGAAATGTGAATAAACCGAAGAGCCATTGGCACCTAAGGGCTACCTTTTCGAAGATGGAAGTGCCTCCATTTCGAAAATGGTAAATTTCTGAAGATTTTTTTTTTTTTTTATAATTTTTTACAATTCTTCATTTTCATTTATTTTTAATAGAAAATTAAGTATATCTCCTCTTTGTTGAGGCCAACTTTGTTTGTAATTCTTCAAATCATTTAGAATATATACTCAAAATGGAAATTCTAACTATATATATAACTATTATATTTGAAAATAAAAGCATATGAAGATGGGATAAGGTTATTTAAAATATATTAGATGAAAACAATATAAGAGACCTAATAAGTCTTTGAACATGAAAAATTTCTCAAAATTTTGTAACAGTTGAAATGATAAGTTGTGATTGGTGTACGATAAAAGTGATATCAAAGATAATTACATATAAAAGTAATATTGTATTAATCATAATTCATTTTAGCATGTTATGATTGGTGTACGATAAAAGTGATATAAAAAATAATTACATATAAAAGTAATGTTATATTAATCAAATTTAATCTTAGCAAATTATGAAATTTATTGTGTTTTTAACCGTGTTGTATTAGATTAAGGTGCCCTTTTAGAAAGATAAATAAGGAATCTTTTTGTTTGAAAAAAGTGATAAGCATGTCATATCAAAACGTGGAGTGCAAACCAAGATACTAACAAAGGCACTATAGATAGTGAAAGTCACATATGGAAGTGACATGCCAAAATAAATAAATAAATAACTTAAAACAAAATAAATGATTTTTTAAAATTATGAGGAGTTTGAAATAAATAGAAATGAATCCACATGATAATGTTATAAAATATATATATATATATATATATGTATATATATCTACAAGAAAGGAGGTGAGAACAAAAGTTAGTAGTTATTTATTAAAATTTAATTAGAAGAAATGACAAGAAAGAAAATTTAAATAAATTCACATAAATCATCAAAGAATCTAATAACCTTGATCATTTTATAATTCTTCGTGAATAACTTTTTATGAGGAAAAAAAGTGGAAAGTTCTTTTTATTTTGGTAAACTCTAATACCAAAAATTTAAGAATTTTTTTTATTTAAAATTATTTTTATAACATATTGTAATTTTTTATTTTCCTAAAAACTCAGTCTTACATCATGTATTCATGTATCATCCACATACTCTCTCATATTTCCGTGACTTTAGCTATGATCTAATATCCTGTTCAAAGTCACAGTTTAGTAGCTAATCTAAACTCATCCAAATTCAAATGTCTTGGTGATCCAAGATCCTGACTTGTCCAATTCTATTTCTAAGTCCTGGGCCCAGTAATGTTTTTCAATTTCTATAAGGAATAAAGCCAATAATGGTTCACTTATATTTGGACCCACTTAAGACTTTAAAACAGATGTGATGTTTCTCACAGCCCAAAGGGTAAGATGATGAACACATATTGTTAAATTAAAAAAATTTAATTAACAGTTAATTTCACATTCATTTTCACAATTATTTAATATGATTATCAAAGAATGATATACTAATAAATAAAAAAACAAATTTATGTAAAAATAACAAATAATTTTTATTTTTATTTTTATACAAGATAGAAATTATATTCTAAACTAATTTAAATATATATGTGTGTGAAATTTTTTCTTAAAGACTTGAATTCTAACCCCTGTCTCTCTCACCCTATACAAATTTTGTACTTATAAAATGATCATAAAATAACAATCAATTAATCAATTAATTCTGAATAATAAATCAATTAATCAATAAAATAACAATCAATTAATCACCTTCTATCACGCAAAATAATTATAAAAAAATAAGTGCAAAATTAATGGTAATCCTATAATAACGCTGGTTAAAATTGGAGACTTAGGTATCACCCAAAGCTCCAAGCTATTGCTTTTTTAAGAGAGGTGGGGCTAGTTCTCACGGGAATCACATTTTCCCAAGTAGTTACAAAAGGGCACTGTTCACCTTTTAAAAAGTAATAAACCGGTAGTTTCTGTTCATTGAGTGGAGCGAAACAAAAGTTGGGCAAAACCGAACTACCTTTGCCCCCACTTTTTCTCATCCAACATCAATCATTTGCTCAACACTGGTGATTATCGACCTTTACCTCTCTATCCCTTTCCCAAATTTGGTTTTCAAAGACTGACTAAGTTGCCCCAGTCTCTCTCATGCAATAACCAATTTGTCTCCCACCAAGGTACCTCATCATACAATAGATATAAAGCATTAGAATTTAGATATATATGTATTATTACTTTCATAATATATGAGATTTAAAGAGGGTGGATATATTCGATAAATAAATTAATTATTATTTTAATAATTTTTCTATATATATATATATATTTTTTAATTTTTAAAATTACTAAAGAAATAATAAATCAATTAATCAATAAAATAACAATCAATTAATCACCTTCTATCACGCAAAATAATTATAAAAAAAATAAGTGCAAAATTAATGGTAATCCTATAATAACGCTGGTTAAAATTGGAGACTTAGGTGTCACCCAAAGCTCCAAGCTATTGCTTTTTTAAGAGAGGTGGGGCTAGTTCTCACGGGAATCACATTTTCCCAAGTAGTTACAAAAGGGCACTGTTCACCTTTTAAAAAGTAATAAACTGGTAGTTTCTGTTCATTGAGTGGAGCGAAACAAAAGTTGGGCAAAACCGAACTACCTTTGCCCCCACTTTTTCTCATCCAACATCAATCATTTGCTCAACACTGGTGATTATCGACCTTTACCTCTCTATCCCTTTCCCAAATTTGGTTTTCAAAGACTGACTAAGTTGCCCCAGTCTCTCTCATGCAATAACCAATTTGTCTCCCACCAAGGTATCTCATCATACAATAGATATAAAGCAATAGAATTTAGATATATATGTATTATTACTTTCATAATATATGAAATTTAAAGAGGGTGGATATATTCGATACATAAATTAATTATTATTTTAATAATTTTTCTATACATATATATATTTTTTAATTTTTAAAATTACTAAAGGAATTAGTGAATAAAAGTTATTATTGTTATTCTAGCTTTTAAACAGTATATTATTTTTCTAAAATCTTGTAGTTTAATTGATACTTTTTAATGTTTTAAATAATAAAATTAAAATTAAAATTTTTTATTATCCAACTTTAAAAGAGTATTCTAAATTAGACATATAAAATACACATCTTCATTTCCTACTCTTTTTATCCTTTTCTTTGAATAATATATAGTTGTAATTGAAACAAGGTTTTTATCTTCCTAAAACCAAAGTTTAATTAAAATAGAAGAAATAGAAACAGTCTATTTTCCATGCATCCAAAGTACAATGGGAAGGGAAGAATTATTACAAACTAAGGAATAATGAGCAACAAAACCACATTTAGCAAAGGCATGATCGACCCCATTAAAATCTTTACCAACCATCTTAATCACATAAATAAGCAAGTGGAAAATTTTCTTTTGAAGTTATTTATTGCACAAGAAGTACTTTAGATTATATATGTACTATGCAAAAATAAATACAGGCATTCAAGCACAAAGGTAATGGTATTAATAGTATGCCCCAATAAATGATTTGTGGAATCCAAGTGTCCTTGCAAGCACAAAAGGCCGCTCTACCTAGCTAGTGGAAAAAAAAAATTTACCCTTATCTTAAGAATCTTATAATAATTAATAAGATAAATGTTGAGTGACCTCCACAAAGACCACCACATATATTTGGACTATAACTATATAGTGTAGTAATTAAGAAATTAATGCGCATAAAACTTACGTATATCATCGTCGCTAAACGGCTTTGAGTCAGCTATGTCCTCAGGAGGCATGGCGAAGCCGGTGAAGGAGAATGACAAGCCTAAGCTGGCACTAGAGGCTCGGCTTAGGGCGGCGCCGCTGCTGACATCATCCAAATCCAGCTTCATTTGGGCACTCCTTGACTTCCTAATGTGTGCGTTTTTGCTGCTACCACTAGTACGCCCCGGTGATGCCGCCATCATCCGCCTACTAGACTTTCTCGACAGTGTCCCGCCGCTCTCCACGGCTGCCCCGGCCCCGTCGCTCGATGATGACTTAAATGCTGCCGCCACCGTCTCCAGAAGTTGATCCGATTTTGTCCTAACCAAACTTGATGATGAATGGCTCTTCTCCATGTTCGCCACACTATATATCAGAAAAAAACGTACACCACATGCACCCATAATGAAAATGTTCAGTGAAATATAAAATATGTATATAACTATATATAGTAACCAAAAGAATTTAAGTGCTCCCCATTATTTAGCAAAAAATAGAAAGAAAAAGAAAAAGGAAGTGCTTCTTATAATTGTACAAGAGAGTCAATGCTGCCATACCAATTGGCAAAACCAATATATATATATATATATAATAAAAGCGGTCCAAATTTTCTCAGTGTGGTCTCCCCTTTTGATGATGAGGGGGAGAAAAAAAAGTATTTATAATATCAATAACTGTACTTAGTTATACTTCATTAATATTATAGCCAAATTAACTTTTTTAGTAAGTTGATAAATAACTAGCTTAAATAGCATGAAGGTGAAAAGCAACAATACCAAAAATGGAGTAATATATATTAATAAATCACATTAGATGAGGTTAGGAAAAAAAATGAAGATTGTTAAAGAGAGAGTGGAAGGGTTCTTGACTTCTTGGTTGGTACAGATCGAAACATAATATCTCTTCTACAACTATGTCCCTGCTAGAATATATATAAGTCATAATAACTATGGGAAAAGAGGGAGAGAAACCAGAATAATCTTTCGAAAACTTACTCATATATATAGTACTAGAAGATAGTTGGCTATTGATCTTAAGATACTAAAGTTCAATCAAAGAGAGCAACATTGAAATCTATCAAGATATAAAGTACACAGTAGAAGAAGAAAATCGCATTATCCATACCTTGTATGACTAAAATGGAAGGGGCCAGAGACTCAGAGAGTAGAAGAAGAAAAGAGAGCTCTATTTGGAAGTATGGCTGATTATAATTTGAAAGGCTCCAACCACAACACTCTCATGGTGTAGCGCATCCACTTCTCTTATAAAGAGCAATAAATTAGGAGGTGTGCAAAGTTACAAGAACACCCTCATACCTCTCAAAAGTTTTCAAAAAGTTTGCATGTAATATGGTAATAATATACCATGATTGTGTCGACAACATCAATAACAACAAAAAAAGAGATGTGAGATATGATGCATCTTGCATCAGTCACATTCAATGAGTCCAGGCATCCTTGCCGTACACGTGTTTGGCTGTTTCGTTTGGTCCTATATGTATTTTTTGTTTCGAATTTCATAGTTTTGGATTCAAGTACAAATGGCATCAACTAGTTAGGGTAGGTCTTTGGAGTCAATTAGAATACTTTTAATATTAATGGTGTTTAACCTTTTTTTTTACTTGGGGCCTTAGGCGACCGCATCTCTCACCCATTCAGCTGGCCTTGATATAGAGTAGAGGGTAGAAATGCAATTTAGGGTTTAGGGGGGTCGTTGTTGATGGATGAGTGGTTCATAGTTGATAGGTGTGACCGTGTGAAGAGATGAGAGAATTGGACAAAGTGGCCCCAAAAGGACACCTTTGGTGGTTCTTGACGATAAGGAGCTATCTGTCTATGCTGTTTTCTGCTGAATGCATGTTTGGTCACCTTAGGGCCACACAACACAACTAGTGGCCACGTGGCATCTCCCATTACCCTATTCCAACTTCAATTTCCATATACCCTGCTGGTTTAATCTTAACCACCCCCATCCCTTTTAATGGTGATATATCTAACTCCTAGTACTTGTTCAAATACCAGATCGAATATATCCTATATATATTATCCCTCCATATATCCTTTTAATGGTGATATATCAAGCAGTCATGATTTCCTTCTATACAAGCATGGTCCATTTCCTAGGCTGTCATCTGGTAATCATGAGTTCATGGTACAGTTTTGTTCTCTACAATCTGCATCACCTTTAGAAAATGGGAAATAACTGTCCCACACACTATCACACACAATACATACAAGTTTGTTGGTGTTTAAAATATTTTAAAATAAAATTGTGGCTTGATGTTTAGAACGATTTAGATTGAAATTGTGACTTAAAGTCACAATTTCAGTTAATAACATTCTTGTGTATACAGTGTGTGTAATGACCTTTACTCTTAAAGAATATTATCATGTTCGCAGTTATATTAATATCACTCAACAAACACACACACGAAAGAGTAATTAGAGCCCACTAAATATAGATAAATAAATAAATGGAATGATAATTGTTTTGTTTATTTTGCATTAGAAATAATAGGGTATAATTGGACATTCAAAAGGCATTAGTTTTTCTTTTCTTTTTCCTTTCTTTTTTGCAAGTTCAAAAAGATTGTACTTTGGATTTAAAATTTTAAAATCAATGAATTAAAAAAAATTAGGGCAAATTAGAAAAACTAAATTTGAGTTTTGGGCTAATGTCGGGTATTATCAAAACTTTTCAAAAATATCCAATTTGCTCCATAAGAACAAATGTCAATTAATATTGTTTGGAAATTCTCTTACTCTTTTTTTTTTTTTCCTCTATCTCTGATTGTTATCTATCTACCATTGGATATCAAGTCACTCCCTTGCACATATAATTTCTAAATACAATTACCGTAAGACTTGTGCAGTCAACGCAAGTTATTAGAAGTAGGGTTGTTCATCAACTGCAAGTGACCAACGGATCTGACCACCGTAGGAAGTTGCTGTAGGTGTCTGGTACGATTTTCGACAGCAATTTTGGAGAACCAAAGGCAGCCTATTCGAAAAGTGGTCTTAGTTTTTCAATTCCACAAAGAACCACACCGATCAATCTCTTTATATATATATATATGAGATTAAATTCTATAAGGATGGGGTGTAAAACCTATGTTTTACACCATCCAATAAGTGATTGCCACATTAACATTTTACTTATAATTTATTAAAATTCAATACATCCTACCACACCTAATAACATCTCGATAGATTTCTAATTTGGTTGGATTTATNTATTTGAGTGGCTGATGTGATTCCTTATGCGAAACAAGTCAAGGAATTTATTTTCTGGATTGGAAAGCCATGCACATGTCTGTAACAAGAGGCCTTGGTTTCATCTTAGATTACCTAGTCTACAGGGAACCAAGAAATTTGTAGTCTTGTTCAAATCATGTGTAAGCGTGTTTTTCCTTTTCCTTTTCCTTCGGAAATTTTGTACGTTTCAAATACTAGCTAGGATCATTTTTGCCATTTTGTTTTTTGAGAATGACAAATGAATTCAACGATGCATGTAATTTCATTCGTCACCCTCCTGATCCGTATGTTGTCGTCATTAATTATTAATTTATTACCATTTTGCTTCATTAATATATGGTTCGTGAAGAAATCTATATATTGCAAGGATACTTAAGCTCAATATATATGATGGTATTTCCTTTTATTATAGGGAAGGTTTAGGAATTATAATGTCTCTAAGAATGTTGCTACTAAAAGAAACTGATAGATTGGATTTGTTAGTTTTTAATGATCTTTGCCTTCTTTCCCTCTCCCACTGAAACCCATATCGGCTACCAAATGAAGCACTTCTCATGTGATATTTTCCTTAATTGTCATTCCTTCATTTGTCTTTGAAATATATATACATTTCTTGATCAGTAATATTCACATTAGAATTAGATTTCGGACAGCCCTTAAGCTACAATGTGAAATAAGAAATTCATAGTATTTATTTTACTCCAATATTGTCATATTTCTTGCTTAAAACTTGCAGTTTATTTCCGAGACAAATCAAATGCATGTATGTTTGCCATAAGAGATGTCTTCGTAACTGGCCAGGGAATGGGGAGAAGAAATAACAAAAAGGCACTTTCCATATTTGATGCTAATTTTGCCTCTTTATAATGTCATTTTATTTTCTACTTTAGAAATCCGCCTTTGCAATATAATCTACACCCCATTCTTCATTTTCCTATACATTCTATATATATATATATATATATATATTTTTTTTTTTTTTCTCACGCACCCTCTTTTTTTTTTTTTTTTTTCTTTTTTCTTTTTTCACTTCCCTTTCAATCAGTGTACAACGTCATTAATTCAAAAAGCTCATAAAGTTAATTTGCAACGCTAAGCAGTCTCCCCACGGCCAGATCAGCGGCCTAACGACCAAGCCGGCCACCCAATACCAACGATCCCAAAAGGCCCATGACACCAATATGTGGATTCTGAAACACGGCAATGCCTAACAATGCCAATATGTTTGTCGAGAGAGAGGAATGAACAAAAAAAGAACAAAAAAAGTTATTCAAAAGCTATAGTGGTCGTTTAAAAATGAAGGATACTGTAGCATTTTGTAAAAAATTGAATAATAATAATAATACCAATTGCTTGCTTTTCTTAGTTCAGAGGTAATATACAGTATTTTGAAATAGAGAATAAAATGTTAAATTTATAAGTTATAACTAATTTTACCCCCAAAGAAAGAAAAAAATTCAAGTTGACGTGATATTAATAAATGTGACCAATGCCACGTCAACAATTAAATAAATAAAAATTTAAATTACTTTTTTGTTTTAAAAATTATACGTACCATATTTTAAAATATACATAGTAAAATTTGTATAATTGGAACATCACTCCATAAAGAAGTTTACCTAAAAAAAGTCATATGTTCTTTTAAAATTAGAAGCTAAGCATTTACACTATTAACTATGGTGATCCTTTGATAAAATATGGACATTTTTTACTACTCATAATTTGAAAATATCTACATCTATTTCTGTCTAAAATTAAAGAAACATATGGATTTTAATTTTTTTTTAAACTAAACTATAAATTTATAAAATTTTCAATAATATAATTAAAATTTCTTTAGTAAAATCGACACTTGATATAATTGAATTTGTAAAATAAAATAGGTAGTAATATACAATAATATATATTATTACGTGGGGAAGAACATCATGTTAAGACAAGTTTTTAATCACAAAAAAAAAAAAAAACAAAAAACAAAAAACAAAAAATAAGTAAAGTAATTTAAAACAAATAATGAAACTTCTAGTACATTTTTTTTTCCAAACATTTATAATAATAAAGTTTTAATCTAAATACTATTTAATTTTTTTTTTTGAACTTTCATAATAGAATTTATTTGAGTTAAAACAAATTATGTTAATAATTATACCGTACTTTTTTTTTTAGAAAGAATAATTATACTGTACTTTTTTTATAGAGAATTTTAACATATAGCATCCGCTCCTGATGATTGCTCTTTATCATCAAATCAAGACACCAATCAGTTTTTGGTGTAGGCGGGGATTGAATCTCAGATCTCTTATATAACCATCAAAAACTTTATCAGTTGAGGTAACTAAAATCCACAATTATACCGTACTTAGTTTGCCATTTAACGAAAGCATACGATACTATATATATAACATTTATGTTAATTCTTAACTTTTCTCAAAAAAAAAAAATAATAAAAAAACATTTACTATGTAATTTTTATACTAATGACTTCAAAACCTAACTGAGCATTAGTTGTAAAAGTGTTGTAAGAATATTGTGGACGTTGCATTTTTCTTTTTTTTATTTGTTTTTCATCCGGTAAAAATATATTATTTATTTATTGATTATAAATAATCCTATTAGTTAAAATTTTGGGGTCTTTTTTTTACTTGGGGCCTTAGGCGACCGCATCTCTCACCCATTCAGCTGGCCTTGATATAGAGTAGAGGGTAGAAATGCAATTTAGGGTTTAGGGGGGTCGTTGTTGATGGATGAGTGGTTCATAGTTGATAGGTGTGACCGTGTGAAGAGATGAGAGAATTGGACAAAGTGGCCCCAAAAGGACACCTTTGGTGGTTCTTGACGATAAGGAGCTATCTGTCTATGCTGTTTTCTGCTGAATGCATGTTTGGTCACCTTAGGGCCACACAACACAACTAGTGGCCACGTGGCATCTCCCATTACCCTATTCCAACTTCAATTTCCATATACCCTGCTGGTTTAATCTTAACCACCCCCATCCCTTTTAATGGTGATATATCTAACTCCTAGTACTTGTTCAAATACCAGATCGAATATATCCTATATATATTATCCCTCCATATATCCTTTTAATGGTGATATATCAAGCAGTCATGATTTCCTTCTATACAAGCATGGTCCATTTCCTAGGCTGTCATCTGGTAATCATGAGTTCATGGTACAGTTTTGTTCTCTACAATCTGCATCACCTTTAGAAAATGGGAAATAACTGTCCCACACACTATCACACACAATACATACAAGTTTGTTGGTGTTTAAAATATTTTAAAATAAAATTGTGGCTTGATGTTTAGAACGATTTAGATTGAAATTGTGACTTAAAGTCACAATTTCAGTTAATAACATTCTTGTGTATACAGTGTGTGTAATGACCTTTACTCTTAAAGAATATTATCATGTTCGCAGTTATATTAATATCACTCAACAAACACACACACGAAAGAGTAATTAGAGCCCACTAAATATAGATAAATAAATAAATGGAATGATAATTGTTTTGTTTATTTTGCATTAGAAATAATAGGGTATAATTGGACATTCAAAAGGCATTAGTTTTTCTTTTCTTTTTCCTTTCTTTTTTGCAAGTTCAAAAAGATTGTACTTTGGATTTAAAATTTTAAAATCAATGAATTAAAAAAAATTAGGGCAAATTAGAAAAACTAAATTTGAGTTTTGGGCTAATGTCGGGTATTATCAAAACTTTTCAAAAATATCCAATTTGCTCCATAAGAACAAATGTCAATTAATATTGTTTGGAAATTCTCTTACTCTTTTTTTTTTTTTCTCTATTCTCTGATTGTTATCTATCTACCATTGGTATCAAGTCACTCCCTTGCACATATAATTTCTAAATACAATTACGTAAGACTTGTGCAGTCAACCAAGTTATTAGAAGTAGGGTTGTTCATCAACTGCAAGTGACCAACGGATCTGACCACCGTAGGAAGTTGCTGTAGGTGTCTGGTACGATTTTCGACAGCAATTTTGGAGAACCAAAGGCAGCCTATTCGAAAAGTGGTCTTAGTTTTTCAATTCCACAAAGAACCACACCGATCAATCTCTTTATATATATATATATGAGATTAAATTCTATAAGGATGGGGTGTAAAACCTATGTTTTACACCATCCAATAAGTGATTGCACATTAACATTTTACTTATAATTTATTAAAATTCAATACATCCTACCACACCTAATAACATCTCGATAGATTTCTAATTTGGTTGGATTTATATATGGGTATTAGAATTGATTGAGTGTGATTGTGTTTATTCTTAAATATGTGATAAGATGATGTGGCATGTTGGGATTGGAGGGGTAAAACATGAGTTTTACACCACGTCCTAGAATTTAATCTCTATATATATATATATGTATATGTGATCTTTTATGTATGTATATTAGGTTTTGTGTGTAGTAGAATGGAAGACTCACCCATTTTACTAAAGGCGTGTTTAGTAAACTGTAATAGATACTATAATGTAATAATTATTCATATGATATAACTATTCAGTAATTTGATTATATTTTTATTACATAGAATAGTTATTTCTTATGAATAACTATTCTTTAAAATGAGAAATAATAATTTCTCTCTAAAAAGGTTGTAACTTATAATAGATATTCTTTAGTAGATATACTAACTTTTAAAATTAATATATCTCCAATTAAACAAACTTTCCATATATACATAACAATTATGGAAATAAAGAATCAACAAAAAATAAATCATATCTCAAATTTAAAATATTAATACTTTCTTGAAAATATAATTGTTTGAATAAGATATTTCTTAAATTATATCTTAAATTTTATTCTAATGTTACAACTCATAATCAAATTTATTAATAGGTTTAATTATTTTATTACAATACATTTTATTTCTAATAATAAAAATTACCATTTTAATCGTAATCCTTGTTCAGTATATCACACGTGTCCTAATATTAAGCGGATCTTTTACGATCAGATTTGTTTGATATCTCTAATTTCCAGACAAAGTAAGCAGATGTGTTCCATCTCGCTTTAGATGTCATGGTCCACCACGTGCAATGGTCATGCGCAGATTGAAGCAATAGATTTCTAATTTGGTTGGATTTATATATGGGTATTAGAATTGATTGAGTGTGATTGTGTTTATTCTTAAATATGTGATAAGATGATGTGGCATGTTGGGATTGGAGGGGTAAAACATGAGTTTTACACCACGTCCTTATAGAATTTAATCTCTATATATATATATATGTATATGTGATCTTTTATGTATGTATATTAGGTTTTGTGTGTAGTAGAATGGAAGACTCACCCATTTTACTAAAGGCGTGTTTAGTAAACTGTAATAGATACTATAATGTAATAATTATTCATATGATATAACTATTCAGTAATTTGATTATATTTTTATTACATAGAATAGTTATTTCTTATGAATAACTATTCTTTAAAATGAGAAATAATAATTTCTCTCTAAAAAGGTTGTAACTTATAATAGATATTCTTTAGTAGATATACTAACTTTTAAAATTAATATATCTCCAATTAAACAAACTTTCCATATATACATAACAATTATGGAAATAAAGAATCAACAAAAAATAAATCATATCTCAAATTTAAAATATTAATACTTTCTTGAAAATATAATTGTTTGAATAAGATATTTCTTAAATTATATCTTAAATTTTATTCTAATGTTACAACTCATAATCAAATTTATTAATAGGTTTAATTATTTTATTACAATACATTTTATTTCTAATAATAAAAATTACCATTTTAATCGTAATCCTTGTTCAGTATATCACACGTGTCCTAATATTAAGCGGATCTTTTACGATCAGATTTGTTTGATATCTCTAATTTCCAGACAAAGTAAGCAGATGTGTTCCATCTCGCTTTAGATGTCATGGTCCACCACGTGCAATGGTCATGCGCAGATTGAAGCAGATCTCTTCTCAACTAGACTACCAAACCATATAAAACCATCGCTGATGAAGTCAGGATTGATGGGAAACTGCCGCCAGTAGTGTGGCCCTAAAACTCCTCCCAAAACCGATCGCACCAACCGATGTGCACTGCTGATTGGAATAAAGCATAGGAGCGAAAGAAGTAAAGAACTTTCAAACCGTGTTAGATATTATTTTTGCTTAACAAACAAATAAAAAATATATATATATATTTTTAAAAGTTTTGATAGTACCGGGTATTAATTAATTCAAACCTTACTACGGCTTTCAATGGATTTTTACTTCAAATTAATTTATAATTGTGGACAAACACAATAGGAGCCCACTAAATTTAGAAAAACAGAAGAATGAAAAAGTTATTTGTACCCTAATAATTAAATGCAAATAAAGTTTAGATAAACATAACAAAAAAAGAGAAATCCTTCTCTCTCTCTCTCACACTCACCAAAAATTCAGAGAGAGGCCGGTGCCGCACTAGTGAGGGAAAGTCATGTGACAAGGACGTGCCAGTGGTTAGGTCCGTCCAGTGACTGAGTCAGTGTCACAGTCCCAACCGATTAGATTTGGATTTTCACATTTCGCCATCAAGACTGACTTTCTGTGAAGCTTAGCCGTCATTCCTTTGCCACGTATACACTCCACCCAAACTTAGCTATTACTCCGTGGACAACTCAGCACACAGTTGGTGGCTGTGAGTCAGAGTCACCACCATAGCACATGTACTCTAACACGTGCATGGCCATTCTTCTTCTTCTTCAATACGATTTTTTGCTCTGATCACGTATCTGATAGGACACTAACCATATCTTTTTCTCTCCTCTGAGCCTTTTAGCCTGTCATGCGTGCAAGCAAAAGTTTATACAGAAGTCAAAAAAAAAAAAAATTAAACATTTTGTATAAGCAGATCATAAATTCTTAGTGTTAAGACACATGCAAATTTTAGCTTTAGAATATTATTTCTTGAAAGCTAATTGGGTCTCATACTCTCAACTCTAATGTCCTCCTAACGTTAACAATTGCTTTTTAGAGTTTGTAGTTGAAGCTGCTTCTTGTCGTCCAGATCTTTTCGTGAACCTAACACTTTTCACGTTTTGGTATATTCGGCAATTTGGGTTCTTAAGTACCTAACTCTTACCTATAAATTATCTGTTGACAGTTTTTTTTTTTACTCTTTTTGATAAAAGTCGATAGTTGTCGACAGATATTGTTGTGTTTATTTAGACAATAAAATAAGATGGATGAAATAAAATAGGTAAATCCCTCGTCCATATCTTTTCGTAGGAAAGAACTTGAGTTCAAATTTGCTATCCCCGGTTATTGCAAGCAAAAAATTAAATTTAAATAAATTATAAAGAATAATATTAGAGATACAAATTATTTTATAAATTTTTTTACAAATTGCTAATATGATGAGTGATTATTGGTAAATGAAAAAAATGATATTAATGATGGGCTTGAATGAAAATTAATAAAATGTTGGTCATATTACATTTTGTAAAAATGTTGTAAAATAATTTGTGTTTTTCGAGTTTCTAGGGCCAGTAAGGACGCATTAGTTGTCTCTTTCTCTTTTAGGCTCTACTGGAGAGTTCACAATTGAATGAAATATTCATAATTGAATGAAATAGAATGGAATGATTATGGATAAGTAGAAATGAATAAAATGCATTTAAGTAAAGAAAATTAATGGAAAAGAAATTAATGTAATCGAATTAAATTTGTTTTAATGTTTTAAATTAAATGAATAGAATATAACCATATTTGGGAGTAACATAAAGGAAAATGTAAATTATAAAGTTGGTCCCTATCCTTTACACCATATATCAATTTGGTCTCTAACATTTTCATTGTGTCAATTTAGTCCCTAACATTTTCAGTGACGTGTCAATTTAGTCCTTATTGTTATCCCTTGGATGGAAAAAGTTAGTGTTTCAAATGAAATAATAAAAAAATATTTTCCATGCCTAATCAATTACCAATTGTACAGTCACATCAATTTTTTAATTTTTTTTTAAGAAAAACCCACCTCAAATGTTCACACATGAAATTTGTAATCTTCATTCTTGACTCACGTGAGAGTGGGGGTGAGGGAGAAGAGAGGGAGGTGAATCTAATGAGAGATTGGAAGGATTTAGAAATTTCCTTAGACTGATCTGTACATGTGAACATTTGAAATGATTTTATTTTATTTTATTTTTTTTAAATAATCTGAGTGGATTTTTAAGCCAGCAATATCAACTTCAACTTAAAAAATCCAAAGCCCAACACATAACACCCAGAAGCTAAAAATGATCAAAAGATTCAAAACCAATTTTTCTCAACTTTTTGAAATGGATAAGATTAAGGTTGGAAATAAATGGGTTTGTTTGAAAGAAAGAAAGAAAAAAGTTCAAAAGAGAAAAAGATCGGAGAAAGAGATAATAATGCGAGCGAGATTGTGGAAGATGAAACAGTTAAGACAGTGCTTTTGGCTGGAAAGTGTATTTGGAAAGTGAGAGTGAGGGTAAAGGTAATGGAGGAAATGAAGATGAACCTAATGAGAGATAGGAATTTAGGGATTTAGAATTTTCTCCAATTTGATCTCACGTGTGAACATTTGCAATAGATTTTTTTTTTTTAATCTGTCGTGGCAGTACAGTTGGCCGTTGATGTGATATAAAAAATATTTTTTTATTATTCTATTTGACACATCAGCTTTTTCCATCTAAGAGATAACAATAATGACTAAATTGACACGACACTGAAAGAGTTAGGGATCAAATTGACACAATTGAAAAGTTAAGAACCAAATTGAGATACGGTATAAAGAATAGGGACTAAATTTGTAATTTACCCTTAAGGAAAATAAGTGGAATCATTTTATACCAATATTACTATTAGACCTTTATTTTAAAATAAATGGCTAAATATAAGGGTAATTTGGGAGTTTTAGTTTAAAAAAAATTCATTAAATCCAATTTTATGTACTCCAACTCCTCCTAATTTTTTGGAGCAATGAAAATTTGAGGTTTTAAGAGAATAGTAAAGAATGAATGTTCTCTTCTACTCATTCAATTCTCTCTTAATTAAACTCTCAAATAAGGGAATGAAGTCAATTCCCTCCATAAAAACTCACAAACAAAATACTAAAAAAATATTCTAAAATTGTTTTTTTCATTATTTCATTCATTCCCCTCTTCCCAAATAGGCTATTAGTAAAGAGTCATATTATGCTTTAAGCAACACTAAAGCACCATGGACTTGATCTAAGCCCATTAAAAGAAAGAATAAAAGCAAAGTTAGCTTTCTTTTCATATACAATGAGAAGCCAAAGTCAAGTATAGAGTAGAAGCCGAAGATAACATCGTAAGAGCACTAGCATTTGGGATTGCAAAAAATGTTTTATTTTACCATCTAAAAACATTCTTTATCTATTATACCATCACATTTTATAATATATCCAACAAACCAAGTTTTTTTTTTTTTTTTCCCTATACAACACATTGAAATATTATATTTACACAATAAAATAATATAACCCAAAACCATCTCTCTCTCTCTCTCTCTCTCTCTCTCTCTCTCTCTCTCTCTCATCACCGTTTACAACCCAATCTCACCACCCATTGCCACAGTCGCCAATTCAAACCTAAACAAAACTCAATACCCAAATTCAAACTCAAACCCAATACCCAAATAAAACCCAAACCACCTACCACCATCATCACCACTATGAACAAACCCAAAACCCCCCAATAACAAAAACTTAAACAAATCGCCGGAAACAAGCCATCACCACAAACCTATAGTGAAACCCACCCCACCACCACGGCAAACCTCTACTACCACCATGAACCTGACCCACAACAAAAATCCATAATCACCACCAAAGCAACCACCAAAATCAGCCAAACCACCACCACACCACGCCACATCAACAACCACCACCAAAACCACAAACCCACTAGAATCTGCTAAAACCCAAAACAAACAAACCCATTCACCACCCACCATAAACCCATCTAAAAAAATCACAACCACTATGCTGTGAGAGACGTGTCCCTCAAAAAAGAGATTCATGTACCTTTTGGGCCACCTTTCTTTTTGGGTAAGTGGTATGGAGTCGCCACTTATTTTTCTTTATACAAAAAATAAGAAAAAAAATATTAATTATAAAATACATGACTGAACAGTTCCATTCATTGATTGAATAAAAATTACGTATCTGGAAAATTGAAAAGTTACATAGCTTTGGGTCTTAGTTACAATCTACCAAATACTTACACAGCTTGTTGTCCTAGTTACATTCTACCCAAAACAAATGAAGACAAGGCTAGATCTACTAAACCAAAAACCTAAATCCGAAGGCTAAGTTACAGAATGGGAAGGTGTTAGGCACCCATTCCACCCAAACAAAGTCTAGTCTTTTAAACTCTTGTGACCAATGTACTATGTTATGCATGTCATGCATGATATGTTGAACATGTGAATGAAAAATTAAATCACACAAATTTATGTATGGATGAAATCTCTTCTTTTATTGAAAAAATCAAATCTGTTTTTATTGTTAAAAAAATGATTTTGATTTGTCAAAATATCAAATCTGCTTCGTGGGATGTAAAAAAAAGGTTTTGTGATGGCAAAAGTTTAGATCTGTTTTGTTATTAAAAAAAAATAAAAATAAAAAAAGTGATTTTTGATGACAAAAATTCAGATCTTTTTTATTATATATTTAAGAAAAAAGATTTTCTAAGAAGAAAACTTCACTCATAATCTAAAATTATGCAATCATGAATTAAAATAAACACAAACACAACAATACATAATCTCTTTCTTTATTTCAACAATTTGCATGTATTAAGAAAATCAGATTTGAGAAAAATTTAAATATGCATCTCATAAAGATGCAAATCTCTTTCGTTTGAGAAAACTCAGATCTACATCTAAGGAAGATGTAGATCTATTTTTATATTGAGAAAAAATTCAGATCTACATCTTATAAAGATGCAGATCTGTTTTATATTAAGAAAAAATTTAGATCCACATCTTATAAAGATGCAGATCTGTTTTATATTAAGAAAAAATTCAGATCCACATCTTATAAAAATGCAGATCTGTTTTGCTTTAAGAAAAATGCAGATCTGTTTTGCTTTAAGAAAAATTCAGATCTACATCTTATAAAGATACAGATCTATTTTTTTTTAAGAAAAATAATTGTTCACATACAAACTTATTGACATTCAAGAAAAAGATTATAACAACAATATAGAAAATATCATGCTTTAAACAAAAGGACAATTAACAATTCATAGATATTTGAAAAAGAAAGAGATATAATATGCATCATCACATCACAAGAGAAGGGTGAAGGAAACAACCTCTTGCATGAGCACACTTTGTTCTTGAGAGGATGTTTTAGGGTTCAAAGAAATTTGTTCAACTCTCTTTGAAACCTAAAAATCCTAATTTTGCAGCAACACTCAGAGAGAGAATCAGAAAATATGTGTGGTTTGAGAGTAAAAAACGTATGCCTCTCAAAGCGTAAAAAAAAATGTGCTGAATTATGAGGTTCAATCTCTATTTATAAAGGCCAGAAGACTCTAAAAGTAGGTATGGACGATTAGGGTTTGAATCCAACTACATCCTTTTGCGAAAAAGATCGAAAAGGGTGTGCATTATCGTCACCCGAAGGTCATTAGGCCAAAGCCCAACCAAGGGAAATTCGGCACTTTTAGAATGTCGTTCGACACTCCAAAAGTGCTGAATTGGCTCTTGGAGGCCGAACGTGCTTTCATGTTCGGGTGCCATTTGGTCTCCCTTTTTAGGGGTTTTTTGGCCGGCCTTGTACCTATGTTTGCGACCTCTGTTTATGATTTTTTGTCTCTTCTCTGGATAATTCATGCTTTTTTAAGAGTAATTATCTTGAAGATAAATACCTTAAAATAAATCTCAATAAAGTTCAGATTATTCTCAGTTTTATTGTTATCCAATCATCCCTTTTATTTCCATGCATGCATCCCTATTTTAAACACTAATTATCAACCAATCACAAAATTATTTAATTAATTTTAATTGTTTAACCAATCAAAATTAATTTAAATTGATCATGTGTGGTTGATTCTACCTAGACACAATGCATGTTGACCGTGCAAACTTGATCATGCGATAACTTTTGATCAAATGGTCCAATTCGGAAATCGGAAACACCGTTGCAACCGTTAGAATCTCAAGATCATTTTTATGATATACAATGAATGAATTAATTCATGTAATGCAAAGGCACAATGATGCATGTGATGCAAGAATGACTTTTTTTTTTTTTGTACATGGATGGTCACTCTAGTCATCTTCCTTGATTAAATAATGGGTGAAAATCAAGTGTCTACATGTGCCAAAACCCAAAACAACAACCCATCCACCACTTACTGAGTCAACCGATTCTCACATCCAACCCACACCCACAACATGGGTTAGAGAGAAGGAGGAGAGAGAGCAAGAGCCGAAGACAAAGAAAGCAAAAAAGAAGAAAGAGGACAGAGAGAGAGGAGATGAGCGACTGGAGAGAGAGAAAGAATGAGATATTTTAGGAAGAGAAGGAATAAAAAAACATTTTATTTTTGCAACATTGTTATAGTAGGTTCTAAATTTAGGACACTACTGTAACTCGGTTGTAAATTTTTTTACAATTGGTCTCCCAGGTAATGTTTCTCTTTTGTAGTTTGATAATAAAATATAGCATATTAGGAGTTTTACAACTCCAGATACTAATACTCTAATAAGCCTATAAAGTAAACAAAGTTATAAGTTCCAAACTCATTCCAAAGTTACAAGTTAAGCCCATATTGCTTCACATCACGCCAATGAATTGTAGCCTAATTAGCATTCTACTCTAATGCTAGCAAGATATCACAACTTCGATCCGCTAATCTGTACGAGTTAATTTATCATTAAAAAAAAACACCCTTTCATTAACAAATCGTATAATGACAAAGAAAATAGAGGAAAATGACACGAGAAAAATATATTAACCATTCTAATTTTTTCATCCATTGTTAGAAGAAACCATACTGTGCTCAAATAAAAACATGAGAGGATGAATTTTGTTTGTAGTTCAAAGGCTTGCTTAGTTTCCAATTTTTTCTAAACATGATTGTTAGGTTCTAAAAGTTTAGAACAATTGGCAAATCGTGAACACACAAGAACATACAAGCTACAGAAAGAAGATTTCAGAATTTGCCTGGTTCAATCGATTGAAGAACAGGATCGACCGATTGAAAGTCGTATCTGCAGAATTTTAATTAATCCCAAACAACAATTCAAGCCCATTAAGGATTAGGGTTCCCAGTATATAAAGGAAATCCTAAGCACGTTTTTATAAGGCTTTTCAGAAAGAGAAGAGTGTGCCTCTTTTGCATTTAGGGTTTTGTACCTAAAAAGCTCTCTCATATTTTCTATCGGTGTAATTACTTGAAGAATCTCAAGATCTGGTGTTGTAGATGTTGCTGTCTTCTATAGTCATCAAAGGTGCTGATGATCTAAATCTTCAAGGGTGGTCTTGGAGTCACAAACAAGAGAGTTTGTGTTGCTAAACCTTTGAGTGGGACCTCAAAGTCACAAACGTGGGTGTTTGTGTTTTGCAAAGGCCAAAGAAAGAAGTACTCTATGGACTCGGAGCTATTATGGGGTTGTGGTAATAAGTTTTCTACTCGAGGTAGCAGTAGAATGTTAATGGTCTAAGTTCTATTGTACAAACTTCAATTCTTTCATAGTGGTTTTGTTGTTTTACCTTGAGGATAGCTAGGTTAAATCCTCCCCAGGTTTTTTTCGGTTTGGTTTTCCTGTGTCATCATATCTTTGTGTTCTTTATTTTCCACACTTTACATTGATATGATATATTTGTGTTAACCTAGATCTAAAATTTGACTAAGTAATCACTTGGGTAATTTACTAGGTTAATTTGTGTGTGTTTTAAGGGGTCTAAAAACAAACAATGATAGTTACTATGATTGATCATGTGCATTTTTAATCACATTATATATTCAATAATCATTTTTGAAAGAAAAAAAAAATCATGTAACTTATTTATTTAAACTATAAAACCAAAGCCTTTAACTTTTTGTTAACCTCACAAAAGCTTGCCACCTAAGTTTTGAAGGCCTCACAATTTTCCACATCATTATTCATTTAAAATTCTTTTCACCAATATTTTTTTATTTTAGTTTTAAAAGTCAAGTATTCTAGGTTTTCTCAAACGCTAGGGACGGACCCAGGTGGAGGCCCAAGGGAGCCCAGGCCCCCCCCTGGGTCTAAATGTTATTTATTTATTTTTATAGTTATTATCTATTTTATTTTGTAGTTGGGTCCCCCTTACAAAACCTTAGACCCCCTTCTCCTCAATAAGCCTAGCTTGCCTCACCCAAATAGCAACTATCCAATTCAAAAACAATAAAAACATTCACAATGATGACTGTATTTTAGCAACCAAAAAAAAAAAAAAAAAAAAAATTTTACTGCCAAAGAACCAAAAAACCATGTGTTATTGGAGAAGCTAAAACTAAATTTTTACAACTACAATAAATGGGTATAAATACAAGTTGATTGTAGCAAGTTGTTAAAAATAAAATACAATATTTTATCAAAATTTTATCTCTTTCTTCAATTAGAAAACTCAAATTGTCTCTCTTTCTTTATTTTTTTAATGAGTTGTTTATATTATTTTAAAAGAAATGATAAAAAAATAAAACATTTGATATTGCTTATATTGTAAGGTGAGATGGTGAAATAGATAGAGTAGCATTTTGAGATACTAAAAGCTAAAATTTTTAGTAAAACCACTGTGAATGTTTTAACTTCAACCAAAAAAAAAAAAAAAACAAATCCTAGCCAGCCTAATGTCAGCGACTCACAGCTACTCGACCACCCTTTACGGCGATAATCGCATGCTATATGTGGAGGAGGTGTGTCGTACCTCAAGTGTGTGACTAGAATGTGAGTCGATTTTAAGGAAATTACCAAGGGTAAGTGAAGTCACCACCAATCATTGGGTTTTTCTAAAATGTGATTGGTTACCTGACTCTATTTGATTTTATTACCGGTCCTAGGTTAAGAAAAATGTCGTTTTTCCTAATCTAATTTAGATGGGTAAAAAATCTTGATTCTTGAGTTCGGAAGTCTGGTTAAGTGTGGGGAAGATGTTAGGCACCCCACAATGCCTGTCCTTTGTTTTAGTAAATCATAATTTTCAGACATTGGCTATTGAAAACAAGCTATTGGCATTAGCTTTTGGAGCTTTAAATGTGTTAGGCTTTGAGGTTTGGTTTCGGAATGGGTGTGGTCTCGATCGATGCTTTCCAAATGTGTGTGAAATCGCTACCAAATTTCCACAGCAAAATTCCGGCAGCATTTCTCCTTATTTTCATGGTGGAAATCCAGCAACACTTCGCCTCAAATATATTATAGCACGCCAAACGCTATTCTCACCAAGTTTTCGACGTGAGAATACAGTAATGGGGATGCCCCATTTTCACGGCGAAAATCCAACAAAGTTTCATGTTTGGTGCACTATGGCGCATTGGCAGGTTTCGCGTCTGTGTATACAACGCATATCGACATGCTTGCACCACGACGAGCCAAAGCCCTTCAAAGCATCAAGCACATTGATGCGCGTCGCATACACAGGAAAACCAATGTCACTTGGTGACATAGATTGAGACAATCACACTGCAATGATCGTCCACACAATATAATATGAATATCCACCTACGGCAATTGCCTTGAGCACTTACCCATACTACAAGGTCAAGAGCTCTTATGACTAGCGAGGGGCACTCACATAGCTATGCGAGTCCATCATACAAAGTGCACAATCACCCATATACAAGCAAGCCAATATATATGTATATATATACACACACACATACATCACGCACAATGAAACCACACAGAGTGGGAAAGTAAATCAGACATTGCCAATGTTCCAAAGGTATGGCCCAACAAGGTACATGAAATGTAAAACAGACACTGCCATACCTAAAGAACGTGGCCCAAGCAAGGAGCAGGAAAATAAAAAGGGGTTACATGGGGGAGACCCTAATACATGCTCAAGAGAAGAGGCTTAGAGAGAGAAAAAGAGAAGACCACTCTAGAGGGGCTAGGCCCCCTAATCTACTAAACATCGTCTTCTGTGGGCTTGCATCCTCTTGCTTGCATCCTTTCCTTTTTTTGCTTGCGCTTAGGAGGTTGCACCTTTACTCCGAGTGTCCTTGCTCCGTGCGTGTACATACAACAAATAAGGAAACAAACCAGCAAACAAGCAAAGAAACAAATAGAGGGAAAGCATGCTAAAAGACAAGCTAGCAAAAGATGCCAAACAGGGGCAAATAGACATGTGAAGCATATAAAGGAGGCAAACAAGCATGTTATCAAACAAAAAGGGATGTCCTAGAAGGAAAAATGTAGGTTTGGATCGAATGTCCGTAGTTCCATTGGATCGGAATACGGACAACACACAAACTCATGCATAAACATGTAGGCAAATGTGCAAAGATGCAAACAAGCAAAGAAAGCCAAAGGGTGGCACAAAGCAAGCAAGGCAAGCATATCAACATCGCACAAGGTGGAGAAAGGCATGACTCAAGCACACCAGCACCATAGAGGTATATCTCACAGGTGGTTACATCCAAATAAACCCTAGGAGTGACAAATATAACCACACAAGCACAAGCCCACGAAGGGCACAAAGCATGGCAAAACTTAGATCTAGAGAGGCTGATATGGAGATAAAGCATAGAAGCAAGCAAACAAACATAGACATGCAAAAGAAATTATCCAAACCCTTTAATATAGGCCTAGGTATGTGGATGTAGGCCTAGACCACAGGATCTAGATCTACACCCCACCGAAAGGGCCAAAAAGCAACAAAGAGAGATATCAAGGGGTAAAGGGCTAAAGTAGCACATGGCATAACAACCAACATAGATCTAAGCACACAAGCATGGCATGAAGCACATAAACACGTAGATGTAAGCATAGGAACATAGATCTAAACACTAACATAGAGATCTAAGCACAAACATGACAAAGAACACAGACATGTAGATCTAAGTATAAACATGGCAAGGAACACATAGGCATGCGAATTTAAACACAAACATGGCAAAGAACATATAGGCATGTAGATCTAAGCATAAACATGGCAAGGAGCCTAAAAACATATGGATCTTAGCACAAACATAAAATTTAGACATACCCTAGCCCAAGAAGGCTAGGGCAACAACATCAAAGCGATAAATCATGGCATAAGCAAGGAAACATGCTAAGAAAGCTATAAAGACATGCTAGGAAGCAAGAACATGCTAGGAAAAGTAATAAAAGCATTTTATTAAGAAAACAAAGCTACGAAAAGTAGTAAAGGGGAAAAGGTATGGATTGTAGCTAAAAAGCTATATCCACACCCTTAAACCTCAAATCCAAGGTATGAAACTAAGGAGAAGAAGATTGAGTACAAGAACACTACCTTGAAGATTGTAGAGAAAAGATGGGAATCTAAGGTATTTTGAGGAGTTTTGATGTGTTTGGGAGAGAAATTAGAAAGAGAATCTGCTCAAAAACTGCCTAGAATTTTTTTTTGTTGTTGTTGTTGCAAAATGAGGGGTCTAGAGGCTTTTATAGCGAAAAAGTGACCCTTCAGCTGCCGGCACACCTTGTAGGGCCACCGGCCACCAACCACCTTGCTGACATTACCTTGCTGACATTAGCAATTCTAGCCTTTTCTCAGTTCAACTTCAGACACATATTTGAAGGCCTTTTCAAACTCGAATTGAGCTGATCTTAGTGTCTCTAGAAAGATCTAGATATCCTGTTTCCATAACACTAAAGAAATTGAAAATCTAATGGTTGGATCAAAAGTTATGGCCTCAGGAAGCATGCTAATGTGCTTTTTACGGTTTTCTAGATATCTCAACCGTTTAAACTCCAATTTCGACCCATGAATAGTCGTTGGAAAGGGAATTTGATAATCTTCGCAATAGAGCTGGTCCCAATCCGTTCTAAAAGTTAGATCTAAATTAGAGTTTCTGGTGTCCTTGGGAGTCAAACTTGGTCAAAGCTGATAAAAATCACTGAGGAGCTCGGATTTGATGTAGAAGCATGAAAAATGTCGTTTTGGGATGATTTTGATCAACTTTGACTTTCAATCAACTCAAGGTTGACCAAGGGCATTTTGGTCAATTTGACCTAAAATGGCACTTCAGTGCTCCGATGCTCAAATGGGCTCGCCACATCAATCTAAATGTTTCTGTGGCCCTATGGAGAAAAGATAATATTTTTGAAATTTTCGGGGTTCGGCACGCAAATCAAGGGTGGATAAAATACGATGTCTACACCTAGTATTTTTTAAAAAAAAAAATTGTTTTTGTCTTTTTTGGTAAATGATTGCATCTTAATGTATTTAGAAACAATGATTTTGTGTATTTATCATTTTATTAATACTATATGAATGCCTATTTGGAGTTTTTACTTTTGTACTCGACAAGAAAGAGCCAAATTTTAACCTTTGGAGACAAAGAAAAATATTGAAGAGGTAAGCATGAGGAAACTTATTTTTATATTTTTATGAGCAATATTGGGTTTCACATAATTTTTTGGTTTGATGGTGACAATGGTGTATCTAATGGTTTCATACATGTAGTTTCGATGATCATCGTAAAAATAAAATGATATGCACATCCAAATCCACGATTAATGTCTACACATAAAAATAAATAAACAAAATTTTCTTACATTTATTTCTTGTGTAGTCACATATTATTTGTTTTGTTTCAATAAATTCTAGGCTCATAATCTTCTAATTGTTTAATTTACATATGAATTTGCAATACTTGAACGATCTGACAGATCTCAACAGCACACATATTTCAACTTTGAATCTTTCCAGTTTTTAATTTTTTTTGGCCTTTTGAAAGTTTTAACATTTAAATTTTTAGGTTACTTTTTTGCATTATCTGAAACTATCTAAAAGATTTCAACAACAATATATAGCCATGGATTATTTGTTTGAGAGTAACCCATCTTTCTCTTATATTTCTCTTATTATTTCTTAGCTTATATTATAGATTAATTGTAATATATATTCATCAAACTGTTTAGTTGATTTTGTTCTCAAAATTGGTTTTTAGCGTTGGACATTGCACAGTGACATTTTGGTTTTAAAGTATTGTTTCTGGGTTTTATATCATATTCAAATACTATTAAGTTTATTCTTATACAGTTCATAAATACTTAAATAACTTATGTAATTTGGGGTGTTTTTTTCTTCTTCTTCTTCTTTTTTTTTTTCCTTAATCCAATGTCTCACTCTGTTCTTCGTTGCAATTTTTGTGAAATCATACAATGCAAACTCCTTCACAATCAGTTTGCAATATCTAAAACTTGAAATTGTCCGACAGATTTCAACACCTATAGCCATGGATTTTTTTTTTCTTATATTTATTTATTTATTGTGTAGTCACATATTATTTGTTTTGTTTCAATAAATTTTAGACTCATAATCTTTTAATTGTTTAATTTAAATATGAATTTGCAATACTTGAACAACCTGTCAAATCTCAACCACACAGATTTTAACTTTGAATCTTTCTAATCTTTATTTTTTTTATTTTTTTATTTTTTTTGGCCTTTTGAAAGTTTTAACATTTAAATTTTTAGGTTAATTTTTTTACATTATCTTAAACTGTCTAGAAGATTTCAACAACAATATATAGTCATGGATTATTTTTTTTATAGCAATATCAATTTTTAGTGTTCTAGATTTTCATATATAGTAGGTCTGGATTAGAATACATTACAATTTGTTTTAGAATTTGATGGTGTACGATAAAATTAACTCCAAACTTGTCCATGATGGTCGTCCAAGACAAGAATGGAAAAACGTCTCATGTAAAGTGCACGTCCAGATAAGGTCGTCCATCCAAAAAGTTGTTTGGACGACCTCCGTCCCAAAGCAAGTCACTCAATGTATATGCTTTGGACGACCTCGAGGTTCTTATTGCATAACACAAATAAAAGTCAAGGTTCATTACTGCAAAACGCTCACAATAGCAGTTATGAAAAATAAGACCAGGAAATATAACTTCCATGGCACTTATGGAGGTTAACTCTGAATCTTTCAACCCCCACAAATGTGGGGGAAGTTAGAAGACAAGTAACGGCCTCCATAGCACTATATATACGCCCTTCCCCGACAAAGAGAGGCAAGTTTTTTCCCTTTTACACAAGTCCCAGAAATTTGGAATTACAGATTTCAAAGAGAGAAACTAACTTTATCATCGGAGGGTCTGTGGCCAGTCAACCCCTGTCTCCTTTGATTCTTTGTTTTCCTTTTTCAAGCCCTTCAAATCATTCAAGTCCAAAACATCCAGTCTACTGGTTTTCCGAGCATCATCAGAATTGTCTTTTTATGTTGGACGCAAATATATATATATATATATACACATAGATGTTTGGAAATGATGTTTATGCGTATATTAGAGTTTTTATGGATTTTAGCTTTGCTAATATTTGATTTGAATGGAAAAAATGAATCTTAGGAATCAATAGAGACAGTTAGACATTATGTAGTACTTGCTAATGGAAAATGGGAATCAATGAATTATGAAATATGGATTTTAACAAAATTTCTCAAATCAAATGATATCTTCGGATTAAGGGGTTTGTGGTTTTATCCCATTAAACAATAAGTTTAGGAATATAATTTTTTTTAGAGTATTAAATTCATATTTTACAAATTTTATTTTGAAGTTAGATCAAGAACTGCAATCAGTATATTGGGGAACAAATTCAATTTATGTTCCATAAGTTTTTTATGCATTGTAAATAATAATAAACGTCATTTTTAATGAAATTTTCATGAATTATTATTTATATTAATAAATGATGGAAACATATAGATATTAATATATGCTTTTGATATATAGTGTTATTTACGAATTTGATTTATGCTTTGTAGTAAAATAAACTAAGATTAATTCATATATCATACTCAATACATTTCTTGTGCATCGCACGGGTTAATAACTAGTTTATATTAATTAATGAATCATATAAATAAAAAGTAAATAAATGTCTGTAATGGATTGAAGGGAATTCTTCCAAAGTAGTTTACCGAATAAAAAATAAAAATCTTGCCCCTTAAGACTTAAGAGTTTAGTTCTTTTTTATTTATTTATTTATTTATTTATTATTATTATTATTATTATTATTGTAAGGGCAAGTTTTTGGTCCCTAAGCCCAAAAGATGAATGGGTTAAGGCCCAAAGAGCCCCACACAATAAATTTGTAGAGAGTGGACTTAAAAGTTAGGTTTCAATGGATCAAGTAACGCACATAGTGGATTAGAGATACTAAGAAAATACAGAAAGACAAGTTTTAAGTAAGGAAAACCTTCCTCGGCAAAGTCCAGGGAGAATGATTCTTGAATATAGCTCTTTTGGACTTGGATACAATTTTGGTTCCTATTATTACAGTGTATTCTCTACAGATTTTTCCGACCCCCTCTCCCTGGAGGGTTTCTTGCATTATATAGCTCATTTTAGATGATCTTGGCCCTCCATTTGATAATCGTCCAGACCACTACTTGAGTGTTTGTCCCATCAGACACCTTCCCAAACCCCTTGTGAGTTGGGGCAATCAAGGCAGCACTATTCAGAAGTCTTTTTCACATAAGTGCAACCAGGAGGTTTGGTAGATGTATTAAATGTGGTGGCAGCCACCATCCCTTTAGTCATGTCAAGTCTAGCCCCCTCCCCGAAAGTCTTTCTCTACAATATGACCTCATCTAGTAACGTGTCATTGACGTGACCTTACTGTCCGAGCATGGGACCTCCTCGGCACGATAATGACCTCCTCGGCCATAAATATGACGCGTGCCACAAATACCTTATTTAAATTCTTATATCCACAGTTATTATTATAATTATAAAATTCTTTTAATTTCATCGGCTAGTGACGCAAACACACGTAAAATATAGATATATAAAATTATCTTAATCCGTTGAATGACTTAATTGACTTGTAATATAAAAAAACAAAATTCATTTATTGCCATTATCTCTATCTGCATGGTGTCCACAGCCACTAGATCTGTGAGGGAGCAATCAAGGAAAAGGTGTAACAACGTGCTTACCCATTTTTTTGTTTGCATTTCAATCTCCGAAAGTGAACCAAAAAGATGATCATATAATTCAGAGATGATATTGACGAGTCGGAGATGTTGCTATAATGGTGGGGAATATGAACAGTCTTTTTCTTCTCTGATCATATTTCCCTCGAAAAAATAGGCTTGAAAATGAGGCATGAATGTAAAAGTTAGCGTGATGGGGTTCTCCAAAAGCTGAAAAAAAAGAGTCTGAGAGAGATTAAATAATTAAATGTAGTGAAAAAGATTGTGAAATATGGTAGGTTCAGTGCCATGTGCTCGGGTACTATGATGGGGAAAAGGTGTCTTAGTAAGTTTAGGCAACCTTTTACACTTGAGCAATATTGATAAGTTCATTATTTTGCTGAGAAAAGTACCGACTCACTTTTGTTGAATGTATTGTGGTGGAATTAAAGTGAAGTGAATGATAAAGGGACTGAATTTTTCAATACTTTATTCGGTGCCTTTTAGCAAGGCAAGAGCAATATTAGAGAGAAATTTTTTTCTACGATTTTTTTTCCACAATTTTTGTGTTGTCATTCCATAATATTACTTAGAAGAGATGGGATTTATGGCCAAAAGATATAGGAACGAAAGACAAAATAGTAGTATAACTAATAAAAGAAAATGCCTGCTGGTGGTTTTTTTTTTTTTTTTTTTCCGTCTTTTGTTAAATTAATTGAAGGTCCATTGGATCTATAAAATACCCTACACATTTTCTATAAAAATAAAAATAAAATTGTAATACATGTGCATGTCACTCTTCTCACACACGTAATAATTTATAAGGCTTTTTAACTTTTAAAAAGATGTTAAGCCCTATGCCCCAACCCCTAACCCTAGTCCTCAAACATGATTTGACCTCAAATTAAGGAGCATCAACCGTACAAAGAATATATCTTCAATTTCATTAGTTATTTAGGTTATAAGTGCTAGGGATATTATATCTTTTACTATAAGGCATTTACAAACTAAAATGACACTTTGTAATAACTATATCAATAATTAAATTTGCTATGTGATCTTATTTGTTTTTTTTTTTTTTTACCCCCACTCTAAAATTGCCAATTACTTTCCAAAAAAAATATAAATTACTCAACCTCTTGGAACCCCACCCCTAATCCTTAATAAAGAAAGAGGATAAATTACATATTTAATCATCAACATTTACCTTTTGTTTGAAATCAATCATATAATCTATAATGTTTCAAATAGGTCCTTATTATTGGCCGATTGATGAAAAATACTTTTAGTAAATAAAACTCATAAACCCAAGTCACTTTAAGTTTAAGATGTGGAGTCTATCCATTTGCTACATCACCATTTTATATCCTTCCAATGACAATAAGGTCCCTTTAGAAAGAATTTTGAAAGCATAAAGACTAAAGTAAACTTTTTTAAATTATAGAGACTATTTTAAAACAAAGGTTAAAATTTAGGACCAAATATGCTATTTAAAAAATATTTTTAAGGGCAACTCATCTTTCTCCACCCTTGACTTTCACATCTTCTTCACCCACAAACACGATCACACTTCCTCCATTACACTACCTTCCTTCACCATGCTAGTCCCATGAGAGATTGTGGTGTTGATCAACTTGTATCGCGAGTAGTACTCACTCCAACATGACATATGGGGCCCACCACATATTAGAAGAGCACTTCATATGACTATCTCGTACTAATCTAAGTCTTAAAGCGAGAATTTATATAGGGCTTTTAATAGTTAAACATCAATTAAATAAATTTATTTGATACAAATCAAACTGATGTTAATTTGATAAATTAATACTAACCAAACTAAGGAAATTTCATACAGAAAATCAAATATTATGATTCAAGCATAAAATTAACAAAATCAGTGAAAATATAGTTTTTTTTTTAAAGGAGGTTTAATTTATCTTTAGATAATGTGATGCATCACTAAGTATAGTTATAATCTAATTTTCAATTTTGATTTTGGTGTTAAAAAAGTGATAAGAATTGTTTGATATGTGGCCATCATCAGGCCATATGGAAGATAAGGTGGCTGATATTAACAATCTATTATATAGGATGTTGGTTTATAAAATTAAAGCCTCAACCCTTACAAAAAAATTAATCATTATTGATGATTCAACATATTTACAACTTGCAACATTTTTTTTCTATGATGGTTTAGGACTTTCAATTAGAATGAGATTCTATTGTTTTAATATTTAAGAGATGAGAAAAATAATACGCACCCTTTTTTTATTATTTTTAAACCTGTAATTATCATATATGACAATTGTGGACATTTTTATAATCTGAGTGTGACTATTATTAAAGATACCTTTTTTTAATGGGGACCTTAGGCTTGGGCTTGAGCCACCACTGGTCTCATAAGATAATTGTTTCAGTAATAAGAGGTGGCAGACACTATGGTTAGAGCATTCTCATTAAGAATGCTAAATACTATAAATGCTAAATTTTAACATCAAATTTGTAAAAAGCACCAAAAAGCAAGCTACAACAAACATGCTAAACTCAAAAAAAATAGCAATTGAGCTACAGTGGGCTTTCATCTTTGAAAGCTCACTGTAGCTCCAATCTTTAAAAAAAAAAATTATTATTTTAATGCTTGTGGTGGAAAAGATAGTTTGTGTAGTTTTTTATTATTTTATTGAGTAGTTTATATTATTTTAAATGAAATAATAAAAAAAATAGAACATTTGATATTAGGTATATTGTAAAATGAGTTGTTAAAATTAATAAAGTGACTTTTTGAAATGCTAAATACTACAATTTTTAAAAGCTTTGATGGGAATGCTCTTAGACGCAAGTCTTTCTATGCATGAGGCAAAAAACTTGGTCCCTATATTTTGGCTCTATTTTCAATTTGAACCCTAAGTTAGCTTTCATTTTGGTTCTTACATTTTTAAACTTGCTGTTTTTAACTTGCTTAACTTGCTATCATTTTGATCCTTGTTGTCATCTCAATAATGGAAAACACATACATGGCTAATGATGGTAAAGTTTTAATATTAGACATTCTCCATTTAGATGACACTAGGGACCAAAATTATAGCAAATTTAAAAATATAAGAAACAAAATGAAAGTTGTCAAAAACTAGATGACCAAATTAAGAATAAGACCAAAATAGAGGAACCAAAATGATGTCTTATAAGCCAAACACAATTTTGAAGGAAAACTTAACTGAAAACACATTATTGTGAAGACTGTGTACATTTCCAAAAACAGGATAGGCCACATAAATCATACACTAAATCACAGAGCAGGTCTAACAACCTTAACTTTCATCACAATCAAATCACCCCTCACAGTTGTAATCAATCTGAAAGGCATGGTCAAAGCAAGTAATGCTTATCAAAAAGAAAAGGTCAAAGTAGCCAATGCAATGCTTATGCCATTCTATGTGCACCATCAAGTATCAGGAACGGATGTGTAGAGAGTCCAGAAACACTTGATAATCCAATTCCATCTACGGAGCATGAGATTTTAAGTCTATAGTAGGAGCTTTCTTTGTGGAATAGAACAATAAAGAACAAATTTACATGTTGGATCCCTTGTAACATAAAAGAAAAGTCACAACAAAAAATAGATATCGATAAACAAGGTTTTGCTATTTAAAGAAGATAAATTAAAATATATATATATATATATATCAACTATTCCAATATAATATAATCAACAGAAAAGTAAAGAGGTAAATACAACAAGAAAATACTAAAATTGGACAGAAAACTCACTTTCTCCAACTCTGAGGCTTGGCTACTCTTTACAACAGTATGCATTTCAAATTCTGTAAAGCTATAAAAGAGCAAATATTAGCTAACACGTAAATATTAACTATCGATTGTGTTGTTGATTTGTCATTCCAGGATCCGGTATTAATGTTTAAAGGCTTCCCTGAATCCAATACTCGTACTATTCTGTAATCCCTTCTTGCCAAAACCAGTGTCTTGCATCATAGCGACAAACTCACTATAATCAATACGCCCATCCTGTAAAGAATGCATGTCACTCAGAAATATGATTTGTACCCACAAGAATTTAGAGAAAGGATGGGAGGGGTAATGAAAATATAACAGGATATTGGTAGGGAAGTCACTTACATTATCCTGGTCAACTTCACTCATTATATCTTCTAGCTGAACATCTTCTAAGCCAAACTGCTCACAGGCCTGTTGGAGTTCATCTGCAGTGATGTATCCACTCCCATCTTTGTCAAAGTATGAGAAGGCTGCAAACAAATGATCTTCCCTCTGGACCTTGTTTAGATGGAGCATAGCTGCTACAAACTCTCTGTAGTCTATGGTACCACTGTTGTCAAAATCTGCCTGAAATGTTTTATAAGAAGAGGGAAGTTTGGTCAAAACAAAATAGAATAGATGAAACTAAACTACTAAGAACTTCAGTGATCCAAGGTGAAAACAAGAGCACTTTATATTTATATAGTTGCATGGACACATGTAGTTATTTATAATTAGACTTGGTCTTCTTAGTCCGTATACTCATTCAAAGCCACCTTGGACAAGTTAAGCTAATTTTGTTATTGTCAGCAAGAAGAACTTAACTTGAACAGAGTAGGGAAATGCAATGCTTTCCAATCAGGTAACTGGTTTGACTACTGAAGCACTCAGTTTTTAGGGGGAAGGGGAACCCTTCTTTCTGGACCATATGATACATGCCTACATTAACTCTCTATGTCAGTACACAAAACCCCACTTTTTCAGGGTCTTGGAGAAGTGATTTGTAGGAAATCTTACCCACGATTCACCCCCCCCCCCCCCCAATTTGTAGGAAATCTTACCCACGATTCCCCCCCCCCCCCCCCAAAAGAGGCTGATTCCTGGACTCAAACCCGCAACCTCTCACTTTTTGCGGAAGGCACTTGCCATCACAAGGCCCAACCTCTACATAAATGCTCTATGCACTTATAAAAAATTTAGCACTTACCGCTTGCATCAATCCATAAATATCAACATCCTTGACATTAGCCCCCACTCTTTCCAAACTGTTTTGCAGTTCCTCGAGGGTGATCTGTCCACTGCTATCTGTGTCTATCATCTTGAACATTTCTTTCAGGCCTGCGATTTCCTCTTCAGACAGGCTTTCAGCAATGACCTACCAAAAAAAAAACAGGACTCATAAGTCTACCTCAAAAATATAGATGATATTGTTGAAAGACCAGAACAAATATTCAGAAGCAAGCATATTTGAACAGCCAGAGCCAATAACAAACTTGTCTTTTTTATTTATCAAGGATCAATAAAACCCAGAATTTTTTTATTGTAATAAGAAATAGAGTAGATATAAAGATATACATTTGCACTATTGCCTAATGAATAATTTCATGACAACCAATTGATGACTAAATAATAATAAAGTATTATATGCTTATATTTTGTGATGAAACATATTCAGAATGAAACAGCACTTTGTCAGACATTTTAATTGAAATAACATTCTAAACTTGATGTGTCTGACACCTAACATAAAATTTTACAGTTGAAGGATTAAGCTACTCACTCTGATGGCTATTTTCTTGAGCTTGTTCATTGCAGAGAATTGCTTCAAGCGAGTTAGAACAGCAGAATCAAGAGGCTTATCAGGAGCAGCACCATCAACCTGAACCCAGGGGTGGCCTGCAGAGGAAAAGAGTACAGTTTAATGCATTGCTATGCCTTAAAACAGAAGAAATGCAGAATGGGTGGCAGTAATTTAAATGACTAAGTGATGTTGAGATCAGCAGCTTTATAACAGATTTTTTGTAATATTATCTATTGCTTCTTAAGTAATTTTAGTTTAAAACTTCTGATATATCTTTAGAATATGTTGCAACAGCCTTTTTCCTATTTTGTTTTCCTAATTCCAGAAATAGAAAACAGTTATGAGCAATCCAAGCCACAAACGAATGTGATTTAAGAGAACAAATATGTCCATTACAGTATATGAGATGACTAATTATTCATTTAAGTTCTTGCATACACTGGATCAGAGAGGATGAGAACAATTTTTTAACACCCAGCACAGTTCATTGCTTCAACCTTATTATAGAATGTATTGGAGAGTTAAGTAAAGGGAAAATAAAGGTTTTGCCCAACATTTAGTTTCTTTCATCATGTCCCACTACCTCTTAATCACATGTTGGAATATTCACGATTGAGTGATGCAGGACAAACCAGAAGTTTGCAATGATAAAATTTACACAACAACAAGCCTTAATCATAAATTTTTGGGATCGGCTATGTATCCTCAACAAATTGATTATGGTCGACCATATTCCTCCATTCTATTCTAATTTTAATTGACACAGGAAACCCTAACTGTCTTATTACAAAAATAACATTTACTTCTATAAATTAAAATACTAATAATCTATTAAACCACAAGGACCTAAAATATTTTTTTTTTTAAAACAACAATTAGCCAATAAAAATACAATTGACTTGCAAAATTAAAATAAATATCTCTTTGTATCTTCCGCATCAATGAGTGGTGTGGTTAGTTAAGTGGCAAATACCACATTAGATAATAATGACAAGAGCAAGGGGTTAATATTACATTGTTCGGTCCAAACTCTTTAGATTAAGTGGTTACCTAACATATTATATGAAGCTCTTACAAAAAGACTCCTCTAGGTGTAAATGTTTAACTCACAAACCCAAAATCCCAACAACGTGAATATAAGTGCCATAGGAGTTTTAGTAGATCAATATAAGCATATAATGAAAACACTACAAAGACTTCTAGTTTGTGAAATATATAGTAGATGGAACCGGGCAGAGAAGGGTCTTTAAACAAAATGGCTAATGTGCATGCTGTTTTTCTGTTATGTCTGTCTTGCAATGTAAAATTAAAAGAGAAAACTAAAATCAATCTTCCATCTTGAGAAACAGAATATACCAACAATTAAAAACAGGGCTCAATAAGCACAAGTTTACAAGCAAAATCAAATCTAGTTTTAAACTTTCAAAATGCATTAATTTATTTAAAAGATTTGACAATATTCTTTGTTCCTCACCTAAGCAAGGGGCGGAGGATAAAGTGACAGGTTTAAATGAATTAGTATTTAACTATCAAACAGTTACAGAGAAAAAAAAAAAAAAGGCAATTCTGGTATTTCCTCCTAACAATTTGGCTCAAAATAAAAAATAATGATGAGTTGTTCATGTGCCCCGAAGGCCAAAATATCATTAGCCACTTCTCAAATGTGCAATCCTCCATGGTATTGACCAATTGATGTATCAAAGACAATCACATGGAATATGATCCATCATTAAAGTTGCTTTGGAGTATGATCCCTCATTGTCTTATGTAGGTAATATAGACGGAGAGGAATACACATACTTTTGAAGGGGATGAAAGGTCGATTCATGAGTTGAAGATTTTCTTCCTTCAGACTTTGTTAGAATGAGCAAATGCTTCAGGTTTCGTTACCTTCATGTCTCTACCTGACATGCTTGATTGTTGTACCTTCATTACTGTTTAGTTTTTTTCTTTGTTGCCTCTTAGCACACTGCCTCCTGTGTGCCCTGTTTCTTTTTTCTTTTCGACCTTTTTCAATTTCAATGAAGTCTATTGCTTATCAAAAAAAAAAAAGACAATCACACTCCACCAGTTATCAAAATGATGCATGATTTCTGAACTCCAAACAGAAAATATGTGCTCTTCTTATTTTCACTTTGTTAAGCAACTAATTGTACAGGTATCAGTTGAAACTTTAGATTAACTTCACTCCATGCATTCTCATTCCACCCCAATACTCATGCATCACACATCACCACCTTAACCCCATGCCTTATTACTCTTATTATTTTAATATCTTATACTAAAATACCCGTCATTTTCTCCCCACTCAGATCAAGTTCTCAACAACCAAGCCCTTAGGCAAGTTGAGAAACTTGTTTTTGAAGCACTTGAATTTTATCAATTTTTGCATCTCCGATCTCATAACCCCTTGTTGCTGCCATGGAACAGAGACAATAGAAACAAGTACCAGCACTGGTGCGCAACTATCAAAGAACATGGGTAAAAAGGGACAAAATTAAATGACACACTCATGAGCACAGATAAAGAAATGTGCAAAGCAATTTATCAGTAAATCTCATTCCAACAGATCATATTTAAGAGTAAATCCAAAGCCTCCAATACTAATAATAATCCTCTTCATATTCTTCTCCAATGATAGTATATCACTGAATCCCCTAGTACAATTCCCAATACAGGTACCAATTAAAAGTTAGTTCAATTAAGCTTCCGAATAGAAAAGGCACAACCTATTATATATTACTAACTAATACTTCAAATACCAAAACAAATAGGTTCTTTCCTTATGAGTAATAATATGGTCCAAACAATATAAAAAAACATTCCCTAAATAAGCATCACTTAAGTTAAAGACTTGCTCCATTCCCATGCTGCCAGCGACCCAGAACTTTACATGGTGATGACGTGATGATTATATGACCCGTGCACTACTACTTCACAGTTTTCCATTTTCAGCAGAAGATAAATTTCATAAATTAGTTAGGAGACGTGTGTGTTTGATTCTACTTTGCAACGAAAAAAAGAAAACAATATAATATATCCAAAGTACTTTCAAATAGCATAACCAAATGGATACCATACAGCATAGCTGCAGTTAAATATAAAGAACTACTAACAAGACATCTCTAACAATATAAAAACAATTTGACAATTATGTCCAATTATAACATAACAAAAAGATCAAGTCACCGAAACATGCATACTCACATAGAACTTCATGGGCTGTCATCCGCTTCTTAGGATCTCTCACAAGCATTCTTCGAACTAGATCCTTTGCACTTTCAGATATACTAGGCCATGGTTCTGATATAAAGTCAAGTTCTCCTTTTAGGACTTGCTCAAATATTCCTTGCTCCGTTTCTGATTCATAACATGACATGGCATACCAATAAATTCGATGTAATTTGATATATGCCTATAAAATGCATATAAAAGACAATGAAACTATTAACCATGAGATCCTCACCATCCCAGAATGGAGGGACACCACTTAGCAAGATATAAATGATCACCCCAGCACTCCAAACATCACATTCTGGACCATAATGCTTCCGCAACACTTCTGGAGCCACATAATAAGGGCTTCCAACCACATCAGTGAAAGTTTCACCTGAGACAATGAATTATTTTATCTAGATCAGACACAGAAAGGACTCAATCTAAAGAGTGTGGTGAAAATCAATGAATGTCAACTTGGTTCAAAGTAAGCAGAGCCAAGAGTGAGACTATATATTTGCTAGCTACAGGAAAATATATCACCTTCAAAAGGGAATATCAGCGATATAAGACATATTGACATGCAACAGCCAATAGTGAGACAAAATAAATGCTAACTATAGCATGGTATTGAACTACTAACATAGGAAATGAAAAATTCATTTGGCATAGTCAACTAATAAAAAATAGAATAAATTTTTGATATATAGATTAATATCCACACATCCTACTAACTGAGATAAGACGAAAATGTAAGCAAAAATAGTATATAGAAACTACACTTTATATGCACACAGTGCAATTCAACAAAAAGACAACTCTGCATGTTATAAATGTTTGATCACTACTCAAAATATTGTCTATTAAAAAAATCTTTCCTGCTCCCCTTTTTCTCTCCTACCCCTTTCCAAGAGGAGCTAATTAAGCTTGTTAAGTTCTTCACAGTCTGGCCATCAACAAAATAACTTTCACTTTAAGAGGAAAATCATGTGTGCAAGAATTTTCATTAACTAGATTTTGATAGTTTGCAGCATGTACTTGCTTTTGTTGTTAACTATTTGCATGTCTAAATGAGGATTTAGGTTGCTTACTGCATTCCCCGATATATTTATCTTACAAGTTATTACAAAGTCAGTTAAGAATAGAAAAACTTTGTTTTTTTTTTTTTTTAATTATTTGAATGGCCATGGCAATTGGCATACAATCATCAAAGTCAATGACCATGATAGACACAAAATTAAAAGAGAGAATTTTACCAAAGTCAATTACTCAGTGCAAACACAAGATATAGATCTCCAATTACTCAGACCCATACACATAGATGCAAAGAGAAGACGACCCAACTTGTGGCCTTTTAGATGTAGCCTGCTATTAGTTGGGCCTAAAGCCTAATCAGTTAATGTTTAGGATTTACTTCTATTTCTTTTATTTGTTATTTTCTTTTCCTTTGGTTTAGGAATTAAATTCTTTTTTCTTACAAGGTTAGTAGATTTATTTTCTATTCCTACTAAGATTATAAATTCGGAACTCTGTTTAAAAACCCAAGGTTCAATAGTGTTTTACAACTTGATTGATTAATAAAATTTCTCTTGGAATCTTCCTAATGGTCTGATGCTGACTGCAACCAACCTTAAGTATTAATTCCTAGTTTAACTTTTCTTATTTTTCTATTCACATTCGTTTTGATTTTGTCCATCATTACCTAACTCCCACATTCATAAACCAGGAATGTTTCCTATATTTTATAACAGCAGGGCCAAGCAACAATCAATAAACAATACAAGAAAGATTCAAAAACACAATTATATACTATATATAAAAAACACATACCTGGTCGAAAGAAAACCGACAGGCCAAAGTCTATTGTTTTAAGTGGCGAATCCTCTTCCTGATTGACAAACAGGAAATTCTCAGGCTTCAAGTCTCTATGCATAACACCCAAAGAATGACAGGCTTCAACAACCCCAACAATTATCCTAGCAAGCTCAGCTGCCTTTCTCTCAGTATAATGCCCCTTCTGTATAATCCTATCGAAAAGCTCCCCGCCCGCGCAGAGCTCCATAACAACATGAACAGCAACAGCATCTTCATAAGCACCCAGGATTTGAATCACGTTGGGGTGACCAGCTAAGTGATGCATTATCTGAATCTCTCTCCTGACATCCTCAACATCTTCTTCACTAGTCAATTTTCGCTTCGCAATGGATTTGCAAGCGAACTCTTTATTGGTGCCTTTCTCTAAACACAAAAAGGTAATGCCAAACTGCCCCTGTCCTAACTTCCTCCCCAGCGTGTATTTCTCCTTCAAATTCTCCGTTTTCCTACCCAACACAGACTCCATCTGCAGTCCTGCACTCGACACCCGCTTTATATGCGTTGGCTTCTTTGGCTTCGCCGGCGCCTCCTCCTCCCTCACTTCAGCCGCAGGGGCAACCACCGGAGCCAACGCGGGGGCAGTCACCACCGGAACCATCTCTGGAGCCGCCGCAGCCACCGCAGGCTTATCAACCGGTTTTTCTTTTTCTATTTCTATTTTTATTTCCTTTTCTTTTTCCTTCTCCTTCTCGGGTTCGGGTTCGTTGTCGATTTTTACCGGCTCGGGCGGCGTGCTCTGAACACGCATTGGAGGCTCGGCAGCTTTCGGAGTATCGGCAACGACGGCGGCGGTGGTTTTGGGTTTGGGTTCGGGTTCGGGTTCGGGTTCGGGTACGGGTTCGGAGGAATTGGTGGGAGGAGGAGGAGGAGGAAGGCGGTCTTCCGGTGGCCGGGTTCGCCAAACCGCCGCAGTAACAGTTTGTAAGAATCCATTAGCACCGAGACTTGGACCTACACATGTGTTCCCCATCAATCTCTCTCTCTCTATCAATATCTTAATCTAACATTCTCTCTCTAATTTCCACTAATTTCAATTTATCAAACTCAGAAACCCTAATTTTGCTTCCATCAAAAATGCCGTAGATCTCAAATTTCTAAAAGTAATTAGAGATTCTACGAATGACAAAAAAAAAAAAAAAAACGAGAAAAAAGAAGATAAATTTTAGGATAAATGAACGGAAATAAATAATGCTGATTGTGTGGCAACGATAGAGGAGGGAGCAAAGTGGATTTGAAGAAGAAGAAGAAGGTGGTGGTGGTAATGATGATGATGAAAAAATGAAGGGGACGACATGTCCAGGTTGGTTAGGTGTGAGAGTGGGAGAGATTTGCGCTTTAAAGGAATATTCATTAATTTCAAGTTTAAAGTTTTAAACTAATGAGTCTAAGCTATGCTTGGTTTGTGGAAATGGATTCGTAAAGACTATATTAATTGGACTATCCTTTACATTTATGATTTAACCCATTTTTTCTTTCTTTTTTTTTTTTTTTATCCCCTAATTTTTCAAAATTGTTCTTTCAAAAAACAATCGAATTGTCATAAAATAGTAAAATAGGTTGAGATTTTTATTTTAAGAATTGAAATGGCCTAATTTCGTCTAAATTTGTGAAATGTTTTAACATTCGTATTTGCGCGTGCAAAAATTTCTGTGTTTATTTTAGGAACTTACTTTTTTCTATTTTATATAATCATTTTTTAAAAATACTCATATCAAATTATTTATTTTAAACCCTATTTTATTAAAATATTACTTTTTATATTTTTAATTGTTTCTCTTTATTTATACACAACAAGTTAATAATAATCACCATCTACTATATTTCTTCTTGGAATATGTAAAAAAAAAAAATTAAATTAAATGCAAAATGAAGAGTGTCGAAATAAATTTACATAGTTAACCTGTAGTAACCTTGCAAATGCCCTTACAAGATTGGCTGAACTACGAAAGCAACTTATGCAATTGCCTAAGACCCTCAAATAATAAAAAAAACTCCACTTATATATAAAATAAATAAATATATTTAATATTTATCTATATATATTAATTAAAAAAATTAAGTCATCTTATTGGTCAATAAAATGCATTGAAAAAATCTTATTGTATCCTAAAATACAGTACATTATTGACTGCACTACACGCTACCCATAACATATTATCATTGTAGCACATGACAGCCACATGGCCCACACACTATCGCGGCACTAACCTACAGTACCCAGCCATTGATCAAATGAGTTTGAGTATTTCGGGGTTGTTTGGTAGTGTTGAAGAAGTACCAGTCAAGTTTGATGCAAGTTGTAAGTCGTTTAATGTTACTGATGTGCTACATGTAGTTTAATGCTTACTATTATTGCTGTTTAGTCATCACGTGCTGAGCATGTGAAATTTGAGTTAGTTATTAGGTTCGTTAAGTTTGTTAAGTCAGTTAGTTATTTGGTTTTTGAGTAAGTGACTCAATGTATATAAGCTAATCAGGTTTTCAATAATAATCAAGCAGAAGCATTTCATTCCTTTTGTTTTCTCTCTTCTAAAATTCAATAGGTAGTGTATTTTAGACAATATTTTTCAGTGTTTAAATAACATTATATGTATTTTCATACACTTTTTCAACAACACATATTTTTAAAAAAATACAAACAGTATTACTAAAACAATATTACCAAACTGGCCCTTAACTTACAAAGTATCAAGATTTTTCGAGTTTTAAATTTGATTAACAAAACATTCTCATTAAACCCACCCACTGTACACACAGCACACGAATATCAACACAAAGAATCTTGAAGAACAATTACAACTGGTGTGGGTTTTTGTCTGACTCTCCATTTCACACTACCATTTTAGCAAATTTGCATTTGTTTTTTTTTTTTTTTTTCTCATAATCTTTGCTATGTTATTGGCCCAATGCAGTCTGTTCCTTGCTAATAATCAAGACATGAGGAAAAGAAAAGTCAATTCCTTGCCTCCATGGAGTATGAACATGCTTGAGTACTATTTCTTGGGGTAGGTTTAGGATTATTTACATCTGTAAGACTCATTTTCTCCTAAGCGTTTCCACATGCTGCTTTGACAAACTTTCCGTGTGGGTTTAAAGTCCTACCTTACCCTGGAGAGAGAAATTAGTAATTACTCTAGTACACAGTTTAATTGTTTATGGACAAAGTTTAATTACAAAATTGGTCGTACCTTAAGATTACAACCTTACTTAATATATTTTTATTAGAGGTAAATTTTGACAAATCTATTATTAGATTACATTTTCTTCTTATATTCTCAGTGTTTACAAAATTTCTAGAAAATAAAGATTAATAGTTATATCATTAATAAATTGTTTAAATGACAAGTTTTTTTATTTTAATATTATACATAAAGTATAAGCTTATAAATCATATAGTAAATATTATCCAATTAATACAAAATGGCTTTATAGACTGATCTATTATTCTATACTTCAAATTTTATTTTTACTTAAATTATAAATTTTGTTTTATTTATTTATAAATATTTACTCATTATAATGTCTACTAGAAAATATTTATCTAGATATGAAAAACTTTAAAAAAAGAAATGTTAGAAGAACTTAAATACAAAAACTTAATTAGTAATTTTGCATTTCAAAGAGCAAGAAGATACATTTTAAATAAAAAATAAATAAAAATTCAATAAATACTATTTAATTAATATTTAAATATAAAAAATGTCTTATTTAAAATTTTCACCTAAAGCACTCAAAATTGTTGAGCCGGCCTTGTACTCTTCTAGTGGATTTATAGCCGACTATGTTGTAATGGATCTCGAGCCTGGACCATGGTAAGGTCGTGAGTCTCGTGACTTCAACGTGATGAACGGCAATTTAGTGGAGAGAATGTCAATGGGTAGGTGGTGGTTGTCATTTTAGAAAGCGACAGCATTCACAGTTTCACACCAACTAGCGTAATTTTTTTTATTTTTTTATTTTTATAGTTTACATAACTACTTTTCAAATCACCCTAAATTATCTATTTTATACCATGTTTTATTAAAATATTCTTTTAATTAAATTTTTACTATCATCTCAAATCATATCTCTCTCTCATTTTTTATTATTTCTTTATCAGTTTACACAGTATCATTAATCATGTAAATACAACACGGTTATTGTACCTCTGATGTTATTCTACACAAGTTTGGCAAAATTAATGTGGGTGATTTTTGGAATTAAATGTATAAAAATGACATCTTATATTATTTTGTATTCATTGATGTGTGTGCTATGAGGGGGCGATGAGTGTGTGGTGGTAAGTCAAAGCTGCAATTTTTAGATTATATTATTGTCATAATTATATTATTGAACATCCTTTTTGGTTCATTGTCGATTTTCACAAATCTCATTTCCAAAATTGAACTTTTCACTTTGTAAACTACCATGTCCTGTGTCCAAAATTCAAAAGGATTTTTTTGTTGAAATTTTTGGTACTTACAAGATCTCTTCGCCACTGTCAAAGCTTCAGCTACCATCAGCGAGATGCTCGGACCCTAAACTCACAATCACCGTTTCTTCTTCTTCTTATTCCTCTTTTGCATTTCTCGCTTTGTGTTTTTGGAGAAACCAATCTTTTATAGCCTTTGCTTTACTGTCAAACACTACTTTGTCATTTGCTCTTAAATGACTTTTACTTTTCTTCTTTATTACATATTTCATTTCATTATCATTTCCAAAAAAAAAACTTGTATCTCATTCTATTTTAATACTCTTATGGTCACACTTTTCCTTTATATTTTATCTTGATCTTATCAATCTCATTAACATTAGTAAAACATTTCCAACCCTACTTGAAGAAGAAATGAGGCACCCATGATTCAGCCCGCCTCGCCCCATTATCATTCTTACTTTTTAGCAACACTACTCAACAAATTAATTCCAGATAGAATTCTATTATTTCTTTTTCTATAAACACAAAGAATCTTGAAGAACAATTACAACTGGTGTGGGTTTTTGTCTGACTCTCCATTTCACACTACCATTTTAGCAATTTGCATTTGTTTTTGTTTTTCATAATCTTTGCTATGTTATTGGCCCAATGCAGTCTGTTCCTTGCTAATAATCAAGACATGAGGAAAAGAAAAGTCAATTCCTTGCCTCCATGGAGTGTAAACATGCTTGAGTACTATTTCTTGGGGTAGGTTTAGGATTATTTACATCTGTAAGACTCATTTTCTCCTAAGCGTTTCCACATGCTGCCTTGACAAACTTTCCGTGTGGGTTTAAGGTCCTACCTTACCCTGGAGAGAGAAATTAGTAATTACTCTAGTAAACAATTTAATTGTTTATAGATAAAGTTTAATTACAAAATTGGTAGTATTTTAAGATTACAACCTTACTCAATATTTTTTTTATTAGAGGTGAATTTTGACAAATCTACCATTAGATTACATCTTCTTCTTATATCCTCCATGCTTGCAAAATTTCTAGAAAATTAAAAATTAATAGTTATGTCATCAATAAATTTTTTAAATTGCAAGTTTTTGTAGTTTAAAATTATGCATAAAATATAAACTTATAGATCATATAGTAAATGATATATGATTGATACAAAATTTGACATGTGTATTAAGAATGTAAAAAACATACAATTCAACGGTTAGATTTTCAAAATATGTAGTAATGTTTATTTTATTAAAAAAAATTGTAATTTTAGGCTATAATTAATTTTGTAACTAAACTTTGTCCTTAGTTACATAAGGTTTTATATTAAAACATACATTTGTTTGACATGATTTCCTGGCCACATGGAAATATTACATCGTGTGAACTAGGGCTTACACATGACTGGATACATAATACATTGCATTTGCTTCCCAAAAACGGTGGTGGCCATGTCCATGCAGCTATGTTTGGACTTGGGGGTTCACGGAAAGGAATGGAAGACAATGATACTTTTGTAAACATTGTTGAAAGATTCTTAAACTTCGTTACACGTACAAAAGATGACAAGCAAGTAGTAGACCCACTTTCAGACAAATCTTTAAATGCACCTGAAGAAGAAAGACCAACTGTGCCAGCTACTAAAATTTAAGTTGGGCCACCATTAATTGACTTGGAATTAACACAGACATAGATCGAAGGATTAAAAGACAAATTCTTAGAGTGCCGTTTGACTCGGATTTATAATACATGAAAATGAAAGAGACTAAAAGACTAACTTTAATTTGTAGAGCAAATCCCCAACCTCGTGTATTTTGGTTCCACCAGTCCTTGTGAAATATTCCCAAGTCAAGAAATAGGTACCTTTCAATTTCAAGTATTGTCAATTTGTCATTAAATAAAAAAACTTTTTTTCATAATTAATTTTATGAATAGTAACATATGAAAACTATGCTATTGTTTACCCTTTTCACCATGGTATCTGTGTTGATAAAGGCTCCAGGATTTTTTTTCTGGGGAGTCAGCAATGGCAAAGCTAGGAATTTATCATTTGTCATGAGGGGCGAGTAAAAAATTAAATGATTAATCTTTTATTTTCTATAGATAAACTTCCATATTATATACAATAATCTAAAATAATGTTCTAAATACAATAGTCTAAAACTGTTATAAAATAGGTAAGACAACAACTATTAAATGCATAAACTAATATAATTAAATTACTAATCATACATTTTTGTCAAATTAATAATAACTTAGTATATTTATATGTAATATCAATTATATAAAAATATATGATAAAGAAGGAGAAGACTAGTAACACACTTAGGAGTAGAACTAGGAATAAATTTGAAACTAAGAAAATAAAATAGTAACTGATATAAGATTTTACGTTTGAAGTGGATGACTTCTTAATCATACACATAGACATAGTCACTCTCTTAGAATTGGAGATAAAAAGAAAAACTAAGAAAAAAATAGAAGGGAGAAAGCGAGATAGAGAGAATGAGGAAAAAATTACAGATCTACATATTTGTACAGATGTGTTGGTTGTAACAGTGATGTAATTTTTTTGTTAATGAAGAAGAAAAGTTTAAGGAAAAACAACTTCATTTCGTTGTCAATTGCAAAGTAAGCCGAAATCCTGGAAAGAATATTCATATTTTTTTTAATGAATGAGCAAAAATTTTGGAATTGTCACAATAATTTCAAAAAAAAATTCCACAACAAAATGTAGGTGGCCAATTGTTAAAAGTAGATAAAAAAAAATATTGTTAATTGTGGGTCCAAATAAAAAGCAGTTACAACTTATCTCATATTATTGTAAGAATATTGTGAAAATAAAATTAAGATGATCATATTCAAGTTTCAAGCTTATTTCAATTGGGTTTAAATAAAATTTAGAATTAGGGTGTTCAAATTTTTATTTTAAGAGTTCAAAATGAAAAATTTTTAAAATTTTTATATATAAAAATTTTGTTTGAGCCAGGTCAGGTGGTTGAACCCCCTGGCCTTAATGTAAAGCCGCCCATGTGATAACAGGTTATGAAGAAGAATAGTTTAGACGAGTAGAACATTCTAGCTAAACTGAGCTACTTGTCAAATCCTTTTGTGTCAGTGTTATAATACGAAAGTTCCAAGTTGATAGGGTTTGATTTGGTATAATGGTTCAATTATTACATATTTCTACTTAATTGTTGAATTCTTCCACGTCAGGAATATCACCTAGAATACAAAATTTAGCCTTTTCAGAAGTTTTTTTTTTTTTTTTTTTTATGGATCGAAGATATTGTTCTCAAAACAACTCTTGTTCTTGGATTTGATAGCTATGTAATGTACTTCCATCCGCTTCGAAGGCAAATTTAGAGTTAAAATTTTTACTTCATATACAACACGAATGTATCAAAATCAAATGGAAGAATTTGTCAACTGGGGCAAAAATATTACCATTTTCTTTCTTTGCTCCAAATTATAAGGAGATTTAGTGACAGTTTCCAAATGGCTTAACTAAAATGCTGTTTTATAATTTACCAATATTTTTCCTCAGTATGGCAATACTAGAGAGAATTATTAAAAAACACACATGTTCGTTTAGAAACATTTTATTTAGTTGAAACTGAAATTTTTTTGCTAAAAGTACTGTAAATAAAACTAAAAGGTAATTGAAATAATACACATAAATAATACCAAAAAGTATAATAGAACCCATGAATAATAGTAAAAAATAAACTGAATAAAAAAAAAAAAAAAGAAGGCTTTTAAGCAATAGCAAACACACTCATACAGTATATATAGTTAAAGTTCAGTTTTTCCTTTTTTTCGCCACAATATGAAGTAAGAGAACCTGTAGAATAATTCTTCTGAGTTCTGAAACAGAAAGAAATAACCTAACACAGAAGAAAATTTCGACCCATGAAGACTTTGACTGACTTTGTCTCACTGGCTACTTTTGATTACTCTTTCAACAGCACCATTAAAAATTAAAAAAAAAATCATTCTAGAGAAACAGCCGGCAAACTCTACGAGATCAACAATCATTTTTTTAAAAATAAAAGCAACAAAGACTAATTCAAACAAAGCAAAATCGAATAGATAGATATTGCAATTTTTCAAAGACGTCACTCAAAAAGTCACTCCCTCCTCCAATATTATAAATACAGGTGGTTTTTGAGCTAAACTTAAGAACCGGCAAGGAAAGAGAGCCGTGATATACAATTGGGTGTCCGCAAATTCATTCATTCACAATTAAGATGAGCTTCCAAACAAGAAAACATTCCTTGGAGTTGCAGGGTCCAAGGCCTGCACCTCTTACAGTGAGCGAAAACTCCTCAAAGATCAAGAAGTCGAATCGAAGACGGTCTCCGGTTATAATATATCTCCAATCTCCTAAGGTTATTCACGTAAGACCTGAGGAATTTATGGGAACAGTTCAACAACTTACTGGGAATAACAATCAAGCTGCACCAAGTAGAGTTGCTGCTGCTTCGGCTTCAACTTCTCAAAATTATTCTTACACTTCTACCTCTAGTGTAATGGTGGACGCTCATGATCAAAACATGGGCATGGGCATGGGAATCTCAAGCGCAGCCCAACAGACATTTGATTATAGTACTGGGGTACCAGACTATGGTGCTGCTGATCCAGGTTTTGGAATACCTAGCACTTCCAACTTTGCTGAATATCCTAGCTTCTATATGAACCTAGATCATTGTTAACTGCAACGGGATTTGACCTAGATTAGATGCTGCTTTTGGTTTTTTTTTTTTTTAATTATTATTATAATTTTTTTTATAGGATATACCTTGTATTTTTTTTAGATAGGATTCTCATATGATCCAAATCTAATTAGGAAATTTCATCATCAATTCATTATAGCAAATACAAATCTTCTGTTTTACTTTTTTGTATTCCTTTAAACAATAGACTGCAATCTTGTAAGCACATGGCCTTCAAAAATAATAAAAAAGTCCAAGCTCATGAAGTAGGTAAATCTAGTTTCAATATTGGCCACTGACAGTTACATCATTTGTGATTTCATCAAGCATAAAAAAACTTCAAGCAAATTGAACTTCTGTACTCCTGACCACTTCAAAAACTTGGCCTCTGCTTTGGTCGGCCAAAAAACAACACAAAAGTAGAAGTAACCACATACATACATGCAAATATGCTATGCATCCTGCATCTTGAGGTCTTCATAGTCTTTCCGTATGAACCAATTGTTACGAATTTCCCTGAAATTTTTAGTTTATTTAATGACTCATTAATATTTTTTGTTAATAAACGAATGTAACATTGTTTTTATCCGTACAAATTAATGTTAGATTGAACGACCATTATAATCTCACAATTACATTTAGAGAAGATTTTCTTTGTCATATCATCTCTAAAAACTATATATATGATCAAGGCCATATTATAACTTTCAAGTGGAGTTTGTGGTCTACCTCAGTGGCGGCTCTATAATTTTTTTTATGTGGTTACTAAGAAACTTAAATTATACAAAATTTAATAAAGAGACAACTTTAATATATCAATATCACAAGAAAAGAAACATGCAAATACATGAAATATTACAATTTTTTGTACTAGCAAAGAGAGAAAAAAAAAAAGAAAACTAATAAGTGATAAAGTGGAAATTTAAAATGTTGATATGATCGAGAATAGTAAAGTGAACACAGTAATTTCATAACAAATCTTATACAACAAGCTTTATTAGTGGGTAAAACATGTCATATTGAGCCCAAATTAGAATTAATAACAGCTTACCACATAAGATTTATTGTAAAAATATTGTGAATATAACATTACTATTATTTTTATTGAATTCAAATTCTTGTGATTCTCAGGTCATGTTGTTTAACATTTTTATTAAGGTGGTTAAAATAAATATATTTTTTTTGTAAGTGTGTATATATATATATACAGATTTTTTTCAGGTGGGGGTGGTCACTGAACAGATTAATTTAAACTAATATATATATATATATATATATATATATATATTTGCTGAGTATATAAAAAAAAAAAAAAAAAAATTGGCAAGTGAGGGCGGTCCTGTGACCACCCTCACATACAAGTGGAGCTGCCACCGGTATAACTTTATGTTAAAGTATCCTTATTATATATGTACTATAAATACATTAAAATTATTAAAACAGTTGGTTATCACTAAAACTTTTTATTTGAGTTTCAAAAAGTTTTTATAAAAAAAATATCCTATTAGAATATGATAAAAGCACATTAATTGTATAACATGCGTTACCAACTACATTTGAGACAGATAACCAGCTTGGGGTTGAGGGGGAGAGGGTTTAAACTGTGGGCTGGGACAATGTATCTACTATTTCTTAGTCTGTTTAAAAAAAACGTGTTCAGCTACATGATGTAAGTACATCATATAAAATCAAACTTTCAATATATAATATATGATAGTTGATTTTTTTAAAACTAAACATGTGGTATATTATTTGTGTTTAGACTTTTTGTTACATTTCTTAACGATATATAATTGTTAGAAGCTACACTTTTTAAGTTTATTTCCCTTGAACTATTTTAAAGAATGTCAAACACGTTACATAATTGTAGACACGGAAATGAGCATTTGATGTCTTGCCTTACATAAATGAAAGCAGACTAAAACCCATTATTCTTCAGTCGACCAGACTCCCAGACCACATGTTGTTATTATAATATTTTCTGTTTTAATTTCCAAATCCGAGGCACAATGGAAATGGTTGACAAGTTTTTGGAAAAGTACCTTGATATGCTGATCTTGTTTATTCAATTTCTATGGAGCAATTTGACTTTCGATTATAGGTCCAAGTCAGATAGCCCCACGGCCCCCACCTGTTAAACCCCAATTGATCATAGGGTCAATTTGACAAACGTGTTCCCTTGAACTTGGACAATGCTTATTTATAATTTTAGTCCAGTCTTCTAGGGTGTCTATCGTTTGAAGTATATAAGGTTAGGGGAAAAAAAGTAATAGGTTGAAAATTACCTTACAAGGTGTTTCATATAATTGTTCTTGTGAGTAACATCTCCTTCGGTTGCCAAAGGCTTTTGGACAATTTGGAGTGTGCCCCACCCTATGCATGGGCTAGAAAGTACACCAACGACCGAGTAGGTTGGACGGAGAATTGGGAGTCACCACTTAATGTTGGTCAATGAACCGATTTACGGATTTAACCCTTATGCACAGTCTAATGAACTAAGCATGGAGTTAAATGTATGAACTTGGAAATGTGTTATGCACCCAAGCTTGCCCTTCGAGTGACTCAACCTTTATTTAAGTATTCCACAACCACATTCCAATAAAGATCCCTCTAAAGGGTCTATCCTAATCACACAGACGCAAAGATCAAACAAGATTTGGAAATAAAGGAGTTATGTTCTTCAATCAAACCCTAATCTTGTATCTATAAAAATCGAAACATTCTAGCATTTTTCTAATCATTCAAGAAGCCTAACCATGTTACTAATGAATTATCAGAACCCTAGGCATGTTTCCCTTGAATGTTATCAAATATAGAATGGAAGCCTAAGTCGTATGAGATACAAAATAGAGTGTCTATAGTTATATGCATCATACTTCTCAATAATGCAATAATTTTTATACTTGACATCCTGATCCTTCATGTAAAATCCGGTTTAGATCGACCCCTTGGTTAATTGTGTAACAGAATTATTAATTGCTTACCAATAATCTTAATTGTGATGCACAATATCAATATTAATAACCACAAAATTAATAACAAGTCACCAAATCATAAAGCAAAAATGTAAAAGTGATAAATGAATGAGGTACGTGATACATTGACAAAGTAGAAAACTAATGAACAAATCTTCAGAAGAAATACCACTACAAGGGTAACTTTTCCCATTTAAGGCAATCCACTATAAAATAAGAAGTTTTACAGTCTAGAAAGAGGGAAAAAAAAAATCAGTGTACCTAGACTTTACAATCTCAGTAGTTAGCTCACTGCTGCAACTCTTAATAGCTTTAGAATTTTGAACTTCTTCTAATATGGATTTTTTCATGAATGATGCGTTCGCTTCAACGAATATAAACATATGGCGCACTCTAAAGCACCTCTTTGAAAATTTAATTTATATTGAAGTTTGAACTGACTAGATAAAACTCCTGGTTTGAAAATCTCAAATGCTATCTTTAGTACACAAGATTAGTAGACAAAGAACAAGAAGTTTTCTATGAAGCACAAGGATTTCTTTCTGAACAATATATATTGTTTCGTTCTTTTCTCTGCTTAGGTTCCATCAGAGAGAAAAAATATGATTTATTTAGCTCTGGTATAACCTCCTTCCCTTAAAAAAAAAGGTTGTGCATAAGGTGTTTTATATAGGTGCACAAAGTAGGATTAAAACTAAACCCAAACCCTTTTTCTAATAAAAATAAAATATCTTCTCGCTATAATTTTGCTTGAGTGAAGTTGATTGTCGCTTGAGCAAGATTTCCAAAACAACATAATTATGTCATCTTCAAATGGTCATATCTCATTTATTTCAAATTCAAATTCAAATTAGGTTATATTTATGTCCTTATTAAAGTCTCAAATATCTACTTTCCAATAAAACAAGTTCCACTTAAATATTCAAAACTTTGTCATTTTTCAACAGCTTTTGACCCAGCTCAACCCATTTTCCAATCAATAAATTAACCAATAAACTTAAAATTTATTACAAACAAATGTCATGAAATGGACCCATGCTAAAAATACAACACCTTCATGTGACTATACGGGTAAGGGATGGCAATGAGGTAAGGTGGGACTAAAGGACCTCACATGGTTTTGTCTTTGTCCAATCCCCGTCTTGCCCCTCGTGACGGGAAAAACTTCCTTACCCCACCCCTGCCCCGCACCACACTTATAACCATTTTTTTAAAAAAACTCATTTTATTAATATAAATATACTTAAAATTACAAATTAATTTATCACATCAAATAAAACCAATTTTTAGCAAGGAAAAAATAATATTATCCATATCTCCAAAAAAAAAAAATCCAAAATGAGATACAAAATAGAGTGTCTATAGTTATATGCATCATACTTCTCAATAATGCAATAATTTTTATACTTGACATCCTGATCCTTCATGTAAAATCCGGTTTAGATCGACCCCTTGGTTAATTGTGTAACAGAATTATTAATTGCTTACCAATAATCTTAATTGTGATGCACAATATCAATATTAATAACCACAAAATTAATAACAAGTCACCAAATCATAAAGCAAAAATGTAAAAGTGATAAATGAATGAGGTACGTGATACATTGACAAAGTAGAAAACTAATGAACAAATCTTCAAAAGAAATACCACTACAAGGGTAACTTTTCCCATTTAAGGCAATCCACTATAAAATAAGAAGTTTTACAATCTAGAAAGAGGGAAAAAAAAATCTGTGTACCTAGACTTTACAATCTCAGTAGTTAGCTCACTACTGCAACTCTTAATAGCTTTAGAATTTTGAACTTCTTCTAATATGGATTTTTTCATGAATGATGCGTTCGCTTCAACGAATATAAACCTATGGCGCACTCTAAAGCACCTCTTTGAAAATTTAATTTATGTTGAAGTTTGAACTGACTAGATAAAACTCCTGGTTTGAAAATCTCAAATGCTATCTTTAGGACACAAGATTAGTAGACAAAGAACAAGAAGTTTTCTATGAAGCACAAGGATTTCTTTCTGAACAATATATATTGTTTCGTTCTTTTCTCTGCTTAGGTTCCATCAGAGAGAAAAAATATGATTTATTTAGCTCTGGTATAACCTCCTTCCCTTAAAAAAAAAAGGTTGTGCATAAGGTGTTTTATATAGGTGCACAAAGTAGGATTAAAACTAAACCCAAACCCTTTTTCTAATAAAAATAAAATATCTTCTTGCTATAATTTTGCTTGAGTGAAGTTGATTGTCGCTTGAGCAAGATTTCCAAAACAACATAATTATGTCATCTTCAAATGGTCATATCTCATTTATTTCAAATTCAAATTCAAATTAGGTTATATTTATGTCCTTATTAAAGTCTCAAATATCTACTTTCCAATAAAACAAGTTCCACTTTTTTTTTTTTTTTTGAGAATCAAACTTTTGCTTTTTATTCAACTGGCTGGTAAATCAGCTAATAACAAATGTAAAGTGTCTGGAGGAACATTCTCCATCCAAACTTCATAGTCACTACAAAATTTTGCTCTTCTAGCTAAAGCATGTGCTACCCCATTTCCTTGCCTACGAACGTGTGAGAAAGACAAACTCCTATTGGAGTTTACAAAAGATAATGTATCTTTGATCAAATGACCTATAGCAGAATTCAACCTATTCCCATTTTTTAGTGCCGAGATTATGGAAAAAGAATCTCCCTCCAAAGTTGCTTCAGTAATGCCAACTTCCTGCATAAAACAAGTTCCACTTAAATATTCAAAACTTTGTCATTTTTCAACAGCTTTTGACCCAGCTCAACCCATTTTCCAATGAATAAATTAACCAATAAACTTAAAATTTATTACAAACAAACGTCATGAAATGGACCCATGCTAAAAATACAACACCTTCATGTGACTATAGGAGTAAGGGATGGCAATGAGTTAAGGTGAGACTAAAGGACCCCACATGGTTTTGTCTTTGTCCAATCCTCGTCTTGCCACTCATGACTGGAAAAACTTCCTTACCCCATTCCCGCCCCGCACCACACTTATTACCATTTTTTTTTTTTATAAAACTCATTTTATTAATATAAATATACTTAAAATTACAAATTAATTTATCACATCAAATAAAACCAATTTTTAGCAAGGAAAAAATAATATTATCCATATCAAAAAAAAAAAAAAAATCCAAACTGTTTAATAAGATAATATCACAACAAAACAAAAATCATTAATATCATGCATTTAAATATTTAGTAGCAATACAAACCAATTATTTAATACTAATAGTCAAATGCATAACATATTCCAAATTCCTAATACATAACAAAATTTACATTCGCTAATTTTTCAAAAATAATTTCCAACTTCTTTCACCATAGTGCAGGGTGGGTTGGCGAGGGGCTAAAAAGCTTAAATCCATCCCTGCCAAAAACCTATGAGGAGCAAAGTGAGATGGGGAAAGACAAAATTGGCATCCCTATATATGACACCAGTGGTCAATAAAGTGAAGAAACCCTTAAAGGGTCTCTAGTCCTCTTACCCTTTAGTTTTCTTAAAGGTTTTTTTTTTCTTTTAATTTTAATTTTAATTTTTTTTTTATCAAACTAATACCATGAAAGCATAAATTAGAAAGCAATAAGAGAATGGCTTATCCTAAAAAAAGTAATATTCCTAATATATAGAAAATGGTAAAATGCAAAACTGACCCTCTAAGTTTTTTCAGATTTCATTTCAGTCCTCTAACTTTGCTTTTGTTCATTTCAGTCCTCTAATTTTCAAGTTTATTCAATTAAGGCTTTTCCATCAACTTTTGTTATATGTTGTGGTTAATTTTTCAATTTTATAAATTTTTCTTCAAATTTTTTTAATTAAAAAAATTCAATTAATGATTGAAAAATATTTTCCAATTTTTTTTTTCAAAAAATTTTAACAAAAATTAATGAAAATACCTTAATTGAATAAATCTGAAACTTAGAGGACTGAAATGAACGAAAGTAAAGTTAGATGACTAAAATGAAATCTACCGAAAGTTAGAGGATCAGTTTTACATTTTAATCTATAGAAAATGTTTGTCTATATAGGTGTGAATTTGTGTATGTGAAATTGTGCTCAGATTACCAAATTATTATTGCTGGCTTGATAAGTGCTATTAAGACAATAAACAAAATTATAATTTGGTGATCAATTAAAATTATTACTCCTAATGATACAAGTTATTGAATGTTAAATTTTTAATTATCAATTGCATACACATTTTTTAGAAATAAATAATATACTTCTAAATAAGTTATTGGTTGGTGCTAGGGGAGGAGCTTTAAAATATTTGGCTAAATTAAAAATTACACTCCTAACGTTTGGGGATGTTTAGATTTTACACCTTGAAATTTTAAAATTTGGATTTTACCTCCTAAAGTTTGGGAGTGTTTGAATTTTACACTCGAACGTTTTAAAATTTATATTTTACCCCCTATATTTTAAGGGTGTTTGGATTTTACTCCCTGAAGTTTGGAGTTGTTTGAATTTTACACCCTGAAGTTTTAAAATTTGAGGGTGTAAAATTGAAACACTCCCAAACTTTAAGGGGTAAAATATAAATTCTGAAACATTAGGGTGTAAAATCCAAACACTCCCAAATTTCGGGCCTAAAATCCAAATTTTGAAACTTCAGGATGTAAAATCCAAACATTTCCAAATTTTAGGAGTATAATTTGCAATTTACCCAAAATATTTTTATATTATATATAAATATTTAATATTTTAATAATTAGTCTACAAAAATGGGACTTGGCCCCCAAAATATTTGAGTTAGTCCAATGATGCTTTTAAAAAAATTGTCTAATTGGTCTAGTAGGTATAGAGAATGTTTTTTTGTTCTCACATTCATTTTTTTTTGTACTCATGTCTATTAAAGTTTTGGATTATTCATGTCTTTGAATACTTTATTAGTTCAATTAAAAAAAAATTACTCACTTTTGGCAGACAATTCAGTAATTTATATTAAAAATGAAAATTTTAAGGATTTACTATGGATAATACTAAGTTATGCGTGAATAAATGTTTGTGTTTATGCATGTATATGAAAGTTTGTATAGGCTAATAAATTAGTATCACAAGTTGGCCCCAAATTTTTTTTTCTAGCTACACCTTTGGTTGGTGCCCACAAATTAAAGGTACTTTTGTATACTTTTCTTAATAGTTATATATAGTAATATTTCCATTTTATTAAAAAAAAAAAAAAGGAAAAAGTATGTGATCTAATGGATAGTAACCTGTGTCACGCCCCAAACCCAAAAGGGTTCAAAGCATGAGAAAACATTTTAAAGGTACCTGTAGATTTTTCCCTTTTGAACAATTCAATCCAAATAATTCATATCAAGTACCGACATCAATAATTATCATAGTAATTATCTTAACAATACTCCCAAAATAAGTCAGAGCTCTATGCAATAATTACAAGGACCATTGGCCACAAAAGAATGAAGGTCTGAATAAATAATTACATATCATCAACTTGTCCCATCAATGGGAATAAAGTCATAACCACTATAATATACAAAAGAATGAGTCGAGTCTACACTATAATGTACATCATCTAATATCTCTATCACAAAAGTTCAGCCTCCATCAGTAGTTTGTCTAACTACTATTAGCCACCAAAAAGCTGTCTCAAAACGATCATTGCCTACTCTGAAAAATTTGTAAAATAATGGGATGAGACAGAGCCCAACAAGTAGTATAATTAATGGGGGTGGGGGAAATGCAAGTTTCATGATGATAAACATTTTACAAAGCATATTATAATTTGGGAATTTCCAAATAAATTCTATGGAACCATTTCCAAAAATAATTTGACAAAATGAATAAAATGACATGGTACAAAGCTTCTCAAAATGCTCTCATGAAACCATATACTATATTTTGTGAGCAATAACAATATTATTCCAAACCCAAGGCCACATGACAACGTTGTCACAAAGACGGAACTAATCTGTCGTCACAAAGACGGAACTCATCGTCGTCACAAAGATGGAACTAATATGTTGTCACAAAGACAGAACTCATAGCCGTCATAAAGACAGAACTCAATAATCGTCACAAAGACAGGTGTTAAGATACCAATGTCACACAGTCTATAGTATCTAGCTAGGTAATCACCGGGTAATCACATGTTACAGCACATGGGTAGAACATAAAGAACTCACAAATTACATTTAATTCAAAATATGTATTTCACTTCCAAGTAGTTTCATAAAACCTTTTAATATCCAAAGGTATTCACAAGCTTCTCAAATTTTCCAAAATCATTTCTTGATAATAACATTTTTTATCAATTTCCCAAATATCGCAAGTCAAGATAAAACATCTTTAGTATTTGCAAATAGTACTATAAATCCATAAAATCCATTCCCAAGAATTATATCAAAGATGCTTATCTCTTCCATAATAACAAATCATGCATTTCCCCATATGCAATATTAAACATAATG